>NC_142537.1:3772500-4081250 GCF_056151865.1 Erythranthe guttata | reverse complement strand
ATGAAAATATCAGTACTTAATACTAACTATTTACTTATTAATTGTTTGATATGATAAATAGATTGATTATATATAATTAGTTATCTATTATTATGTTCAAAGTTATTAATGAACAATCAATTAGTAATTGGTGAATAACTGTTTAATATTTTTTTATTAATTATGAAACAAATAATGAATAATATATTATTTATTAATACTTATTTAATAACTCATGATTAAATAATAGTTGGAAAATAATTATTTAGTAACTAATGATTTAAAAAGAACTGAAAAATAGTTATTTAGTAATTAATAAATAATTAGTAAAGAGTTGGCTACAAATTTTAGTAACAATTAACTAGCAGCTAAAAAAATATTTAATTACTCTTTTTGTTAATATAATAAATATTACTCTTTTTGTTAATATAATAAATATTACGGGAACCCCTGAACTTAGGCTAAATTACGAAAAACACCATCACCTATCCGTAATTACCAAAATCATTTTGATGTTTGTTCCTGGAATTTTTTTGATTACTTGGAATATTTTCCAAAACTGCCGATTTAATTCCTACAGAAGTAACATTTCTTTATGCTACTTTTTAAAGGAAAAATTTACCATAAGGTAACTAATTTATGCAAATAAGCTTTCTAAGTTGTCTAATTAACGCAAATTTCATAGTAAAATTACATGAAATACATGATTTCTAAATTGTCTCTGTAAGTTTTGTATGTCATGTGAGATGCATCTATTTTTATTTTAGTATTTTTTTTTCAGTTTATATTTATTGAGTTGTTGGTTATTAATATAACTAAGTTGTGCAAATTATCGTCACCGTACCATTACTGTTAGGTTTTTTTTAAATAAGTTGTTGATTATTAATAAAAGCAAATTGTGCAAATCACTGTCACCGTCTGTTAGTTTTCATAAGTGAATCAATTCGAAAGACTCCAAATTTATCGTGGATCTAGAGCGAGAAAAGGCACATACACTTTTAGCAAAAAGACAAAATCCATGGTTTTTTTTTTTTTTGTTTAAAAGACAAAATCATGTATTCTTATAACTATAGACAATATTTTTTAGAGTCTTTCAACTAATTTCTCTAGTGTTATTATTTGAATGTGTATATATATCATATCTTAAACTATCTGTTATTGTTGAAATGTCAATATCTCATATAATTGGATCGGAGATCTTAAAGTATTTGTAATTCTGGGATGATCTCTCTTAATATATATATATATATATATATATATATATATATATATATATATATATATATATATATATATATATATATATATATATATATATATATATATATATATATAACATAATTATATGGCAAAATTAAATTATAAATTAATCGTAGTTGCATAATGATTGGTTGTAAATTGTAATGTATTTCAATAAAACTTACCATGTCATTGCCATGTCAAACCAACTTTCAAGTATATGCACATGTGCATTTAGCAAATATATGTTAACAATTCTTATTAATTATCCTTAAAGTTTTGAATATTAAATTATTCCCTCCACCATGTATCTTTTCCTAGAATTAATCTATATAATATATAAAAGTTGAATTCCATGCCTAATTGAATGACATTTGTCAATTTCAAATGATGACATGTCCTTAATTCCATCCCATGTGGCAAATTGATTGGTGAAAATAAATCATCAAAAAACATGTCATCATTTTCCAAAATTAAAAAGATATTTAATTATTTTATTATATGTTTATATCATACCATTTATAAAATGCTCTAAATATATCAACTTTATTGGAAATTCTAAATAGTTTTATTTTTTAATTTAATTTTAATAGTAATTAGTTTCATTTAAATTTATTTAAATTCAATTTAAAATCTTCACTTATTATAATTGTATGATTGATGGTGTTACGAAAATTGTGTATTTTAATTCATAAACTTGGATTTATATAAACAAAATATTGCATAATAAATCATTTGATATTATACATTTTACATGAACATGACCAGATAATATGTTTATCTTTTTTACTAATTTAATATCATATTGGTAATTACCAAAATTTCCCTAATGTTTGCTTCCATCTTACATCGACCCTCTTACGGTATGATTTTTCACAGCATTTTTTTTTATTATGTGGAATATTCACCGAAAAATGCAGATTCTACCCTGGACACGACATTTGTTTATGGTACTTTTCAAAGACAAAAAATACCGTGAGGGGGACTTTACACGAAATATTTATTCTTCTTAAATAACATCTTCACAACTTTTTAGTACTACTATTACCTCCCCTAAGGATAATTTTTGTATTTAAAAGGTAGGATAAAAGAAATGTCACGTCTGCAAGGGTAGAATCCACATATTACATGGAATAAAATAGATTCCGTAAAAAATCACACCATAAGGGGGTCGTGTAAGACATAAACAAACATCTGGGGGATTTTGGTAATTACCGATAAATGGGGGGTATTTTCCGTAATTTAGCCTAAGTTCATGAGGATTTTCGTAATTTATCCTATTAACAACAATTATCGTTCTTTTCACGTCTTAACGTTTGCTTATACCCTTATATTATTTTAAATAATTTAAATGTCAGTTTGATAATATAATTAAATATTAATTTCTAATATATTTAATATGTGTTTCTTCATGTATCAGGTACCACACATACGGAATTTGATATAAAAGTTGCGCAATTGAATATAATTGTTTTTGATACAAAATAATAGATAATTGCAACAACATTGATGCAAAATCAGAATTAGGATTGTGATTAGTATTTACATTAGAATTAAAATTATAATTAATATTCTTTGAATTAGTATTAGTATTAATACTATGATTAGGATTCGGATTAATATAGTATTATCATTAATATTAGGATTAGGATTATAATTATGATTAAGATTAGTATTAGAATTATAATTAAGATTATGATTATTGATTAGTACTACAATTAGTGACATGTATTAGTATTATAATTATGATTAGCATTAGGATTATGATTATGGTTAGAATTATAATTAGAATTAACATTACCATTAGCATTAGTATTATTAGTAATAAAATTATTAGGATTATAATTAATGTTAAAAATAGGTTTAGGATTAGAATTATGATTAGGATTAGAATCATGATTAGTGTTATATATGAATAGGATTAGGAATAGGATAGGGATTTGGATAATATTAGTATTACAATTATAATCAACATAAGCATATCCAGATTAACATTAAAATTATTATTAGCATTAGAATATGTACATTAGCATTAACATTAACAATATTAACATATTAGTATAAGAAATAGTATTAATATTAGTATTAGTAATAGTATTAGTAATATTAGTATTAATATTAGTGTTAATATTAGTTTTAGTTTTAGTATTAGTATTAATATTAATATTAATATTAGTCTAAATATCAATATCGGTATCAATATCAGTATCGGTATTATTATCGGTATCGACATTAGTATCGGCATCAGTATCGGTATTGGTATCGGCATCGGTATCGATATCGGTATCGGTATCGGTATCAGTATCAATATAAATATCATATCAGTATCAGTACCAATATCAGTTTCAGTTTCAGTATTTATATCCGTATCAGTATCAGTATTAGTATCAGTATCAGTATCAACATTTGTATCAATATCAGTATCAGTATGAGTATCAATATCAGTATCAGTATCAATATCAATATCAGTATCAGTTTCGATATTAGTACCACTATCAATATCAATATTAGTACCAGTATCAATATCAATATTAGTATCAGTATTAGTATGAGTATCAATATGATTGTGAGTATCTGTATGAGTACGAGTATCAATATTAGTATGAGTATCAGTATTGTATGAGTATCAGTATGAATATCAATATTAGTATTAGTATTACTATGAGTATCACTATGAGTATCGGTATTAATATCAATATCAATATCAATATGAGTATTAGTATTAATATTAGTATTAATATTAATATTGCTATGAGTATCAGTATTAGTGTAAATATCAGTATCAGTATCAGTATTAATATTAGTATTAATATAATATTACTATGAGTATCAGTATGAGTATAAGTATTAGTATCAGTATCCTAATTATTATTGTTATTAGTATCAGTATTAGTCTTAGTATTAGTATTAGTATTACTATTAGTATTAATATTAGTATCAATATCACTATTAGTATCACTATAAGTATCAATATTATTATTAGTATTAGTATCAGTATTAGTCTTATTCTTAGTATTAGTATTAGTATTAGTATTAGTATTAGTATCAATATAACTATCATTATCAATGAAAGTATCAGTATTATTATTCAGTAATAGTATCAATATTAGTATTATTCTTAGTATTAGTATTAGTATCAATATGAATATTAGTATTAGTACGTATTATTATTAGTATTAGTATTAATATTGGTATTAGTATTGATATGAGTACGAGTATGAGTTTTAGTATTAGTATTAGTATCAGTATTACTATTAGTATCGGTATTAATATTAATATTAGTATTAATATCGGTATTAGTATTAGTATTAGTATTAGTATTAGTATTAACATTAGTATTAGTATTAGTATTAGTATTAGTATTAGTATTAGTATTAGTATTAGTATTAGTATCAATATCACTATAATTATCAGGGTAAGTATTAATATTATTATAAGTATTAGTATCAATATTAGTCTTATTTTTAGTATTAGTATTAGTATCAATATGAATATTAGCATTAGTATTAGTTTTATTATTAGTATTAGTATTAGTATTGGTACGAGTATGAGTATTAGTTTTAGTATTAGTATTAGTATTAGTATTAGTATTAGTATTAGTATTAGTATTAGTATTAGTACCAGTATCAGTATCAGTATCAGTATTAGTATTAATGTTTGTATTAGTATCATTATTAGTATCGGTATTAGTATTAGTATTAGTATTAGTATTAGTATTAGTATTAGTATTAGTATTAGTATTAGTATTAGTATTAGTATTAGTATTAGTATTGGTGTTAGTATTAGTATTAGTATTAGTATTAATATCAATATTAATTGAATTAGTATCACTATTCGTAACAATATTGGTATGAGTATTGGCATCGGTATTGGTATTAACATTGGCATCAGTACTAATAGTGGTGTATACATCATATCTCTTTTGCAATATTTATAAGTGTTATTGTTGTTTGAGTATTGTGCATCACTAATTGAACGTCATTAGTCATAAACTTGTAGATTATTTGAATATCTATTGTGTTACTTCTCTGCTACCGTGTTTATTGTTACCTTAGTTATTTTTCAGAAGATTCACATGGTGTAGTAGATTGCAATCCAAGAAATAGAGTGATACCATATGTTTTAAACGATTTCACTTAATCTTGATATCGTCTTTTGCGCGCTTCATGTTTTCTTATTTGTAATATTTAACTTAATTTTATACGTTACAATTCTAAATTAAAAGATAAAGTTTGTTTTTTATTTCGTTCCATTTTGTTTTACTTGAATTGGTATTGTTATAAAGAGATAGTCGTTTACATAATTTTATTTTTCTTATTTTGAAACTGACCTCCGTGCAACGCACGGGTGAAATACTAGTAGTATTATAATATTTACAAATCTCTTTAGTTTCAAATAAAAAAAATAATACGAAACTATGCATCATATAAAATTAAAATTGATTTTATTTTTTTACATGATATTCGTCTATTTTTAAATAAAATTAATTGTACTAAATATTTTAAAGAAATATATGATTTATGAGATTTTCAATCTTTAACCCCGTTAATAAATTAGAATAGGAAAAAAAATATTTTTGTCAATAAATGTAATTTATTATTGTTATAAAAAGAATATTTGTGTATTTTCACAGATGTATAAAACATAAATAGAGAGCAATTTATATATAATTGTTACGATATATCTTAATTTTTATAAAATTATTTCCTCTTACATTGAAATAATTATTAATCTTGGATACAAGAATACATTATTTAAGAAAAAATACATATATATTATTTTATATATATGAAAGCTCAGAGTAATTTTATATTTTGAATATTTTAGTAAATAAGCAAATAAGATATTACGAAAAGATGCGGTGTCGACACTTTCTTAAAAACATCTTATAAGTCTCGTAACAACTTATTTTAAATAGTAGAGAAAATTGAGTGATGTTTGAAATATTTGATTGGCGAGTTTTATAATAAACTATTGCATGGTTGCAGTAAACGTGACGAGCGAATAAATTGTATATAAGACCCTCCATTCACAATAATTACAAAATTCATCCCTTATATTTGGAAAAAAATAACTCAACAATCTTCATGTTTTTTATTAATAAATTAAAATACTAAATCATGTTTACTACAAGGGCAAATTAGTCAAACCCCCTTGTTTTTAAAATTGCATTGAGATAGGTACCACTTTTGGAAATAATTAGTGATAATCCTCTCTTTTTATTTTTCTCAAAATTTTAGATTAGATTGGACTAAAAAATACTTTATTTATTAATCGATAATAAAAATACTTTAGTTGACTAAAATTTTAAATACTTCAAAAACAATAAATCGACTATAAAAGAAACATAATTGATTTATTATTAGATTCTTTGGATCCTGTAGTTGATTAAGCGAACTGTAACATAACTATACTTGAACGATTTTGTGTTTGAGAAGGTAGATTGATAATCGAATATTAAACTTTTGTGTAATGGAAAAAATGGGATTGAACATGTAATATTTGAGGAGTTATATCTAAGAACCCTTACCACAAATCAATTTGTTCTAATTGTAATCAATTCATATTATTGTTATTGGGTAAATTACAAACACCCCCCTGAGGTATGACCAAATTACAAAAACACCCACTTGTTTGGATAATTACAACCACCCCCCTCAACTCATCAAATTTAGTGGAATCTTCGAGATTATATGGAATATTATCACTTTTGTACCCGTTTTATCCCATTCAAACTCTACATTATGAAGCAAGATGACCATAATATGTGATTTTTAGCTTGTATATATCAGTTTGTGGTGCATCGAAAACTGTATTTTTTACACAAAGAGTACAAACTAGAGCACATTTCACGGAATCTAGATGACTATGTTGAATTTGGCACCATAAAGGTAAGAAAAAATCATAGTTGAGGGGGGTAGATGTAATTATCCAAACAAGAGGGGGTTTTTTGTAATTTAACCATACCTCAGGGGGTATTTGTAATTTACCCTATTGTTATTTTATAATGGATCCATTACAAAATAACTATAACTTAAGGTTTCAACACAAATACTAATTGAATTACCCTTCCAACTAATTTATCTTCTCACTCATTTTATCTATCCTCAAAACCACTTTCACTCAAAAAACTGGCTTGAATTCTATTCCACCGCCGCGCGACCACCTAATTTCCACCAATCACATGGCCAGAAAAATAATATTTTCATGAGTCTTCTTTTTTAGTTAGATATGTTTATTTCGAGTCCAAATTATACAGTTCAACTGTCTATTTTCAGTATAAATTATTCATTTTCAGTTTAAACTGTCTAATTAAAATATCTATTTTCAATGTACCCTGTCCAAATAAGTTGTCCAAGAGACTTTTAACAAATTTAAATTATCCAAGTGGACTTTTTTAATTATACAAAATAGTTTTGAGTTAATTTTAACCAAATCCCTTGTAAATACACCTCTATATCCCTCAAACCCTCTCACCCATTATTTGTAGCTATACACAAGAAAACCACAAGCCCACGCGCCGCCAACAATGCCGGAAACAGCTTTCAATTCCGACATGTCCAACATTTCCGCCAAGAAAATATCGGTCTCCTCCGACGACAAGTGGGATCAATTTGCCGCCAAGAAGCACCTCGCGGCGGAGGCGAACAAGAGCGACGACCCCGCAGTGGCGCTGGCCAATGCCCGCCACGTGTTCGGCGAGCACGGCGGAGTGAACATGTCCATCGAGGCCTCCGCCACCTTCACCGTCTTGGAGTCCGAAACCATGCGGCGGATGTTCGCCGGAGAGCTCAGCCCCGACCGGGATTTCTTCATCTACAGCCGCCACTTCAACCCCACCGTCCTCAACCTCAGCCGCCTCATGGCCGCCATGGAGGGAACCGAGGCGGCCTACTGCACCGCCTCCGGCATGTCCGCCATCTCCTCCGTGCTCCTCCAGCTCTGCAGCTCCGGCGGACACGTGGTGGCCTCCCACACCCTGTACGGAGGGACCCACGCGCTCCTCACACACTTCTTCCCACGCGCCTGCAACATAACGACGTCGTTCGTGGACATCGGAGATCACGAGATGGTGGAGCGGGAAATCGTGCAGGGGAAGACCAAAGTTCTGTACTTCGAGGCGATCTCCAACCCGGTCCTGACCGTTGCTAACGTGCCGGAGCTGTGCAGGATAGCGCACGATAAGGGTGTGACGGTGGTCGTTGATAATACCTTCGCTCCTGATACGGGCCATTCTGGTAAAACCGAATGAACATAAGCCCACGATGATAAACCCATGATGACTTAGCTCGATATTGCAGGAGAGGTCGTTGGGCCGTACAACCTCGGGGACGATATAGGAATACCTTAACTCGCTGGCCCAGTATCAGAACGAAGTAAAACGAGCCCAGAGCAATCAAGGCCCAAGATGCATGACTTGAGGGCAGGGAGAAACCCTAAAAAGGGAGACCTTGGAGGCCAAGGCTTCCTCATCTATAAATAGAAGAGGACATTGTATTTTTCCACACATGCTCTTACGTATTTTTCATAAACATACTTTACAAATATTACACTGACTTGATCGTCGGAGCTTTTCCGCCGGGAACCCCTCCCGGCGTTGCAGGTCCCTTCACCGGAATCGAGACTAGAAGATAAGCAGCGCGAGAAGAAGCCCTACGGACAAAATCAAGTGGCGCCGTCTGTGGGAAAACAATTCTGAAATTTGGATCACAACTTCCAGGAAAATACTAGATCTGCCCCTGGAAGTCCAGATCTGAGCTGAAAACGTGGAGAACAATGGATGAAGGAGATACGATTGCCCGAAGCCTACAAAAGGAGCTGGATGCAGCAGTTCGTGACATATCTGGCGTCGATATATCCGCCGTCTGTCTTAAAGGAGAAGTCAGGATGCAGCCTACTTACGCCCGAGAGGGAAAGACGGATCCCCCTCTTTTCAAGTAGCCCTTCTTTCGAGTTTCAAAGTGGTGAAGCCGCTTCGAAGAGACCGGTTACGGCACCAGCTCCATCCCCTGACGAGCGTACATACACCCGGGATGAAGTAGAGGCCATGATCACCACGGCCATTCGAAACTACGCCCAATCTCTGCCCCAGGATAACCGGCCTAAGAGAGACTTGAGACGATCCCCGAACGAAGGACGAGCCGAAGATGAGTGCGACAGCTATTCGGAGAATCGAAGAGGCGATAGTCATGGTGTCAGGACCGAGGTGGATAGTTTGAGGCGCGACATGAACGAATTAAAAGCCTTGCGGAACATTTCGACGCGAGTTATCGGAGGATCTGGCCCTTTTGCAAGGCACCTCAATGACGACCCCATACCCGCTAATTACCGACCTATTTTGTTCGAATATAATGGCACATCAGACCCTGCTGAGCACCTTAGTCGTTTCAACAATACATCATCACTTCACCAGCTCACGGAAGGAGTGAAGTGTCGTGCCTTCGTCACCACTTTAGCAGGGCCGGCTCAGGCATGGTTCGGTTTGCTGCCCCCCGGAAGCATACATTCTTTTGAACAATTTGCCAAGGCCTTCATGAATCAGTTTGCTAGCTCGAAGAAATGCAAAAAGACCTCTCTGTCGCTGTTCAACATTCGTCAGAAGGAGAAGGAAAGCCTCAGGAACTACATTAAACGATTTACTTCGGCCACCTTAGAAGTCCCTACTACTAGTGACGAGGTGCTTATGGCAGCCCTTTCCCAAGGACTAAGAGATGATGAGTTTTTTCGAGCTCTAGCGCTGGAACCTTCGCCTGACTTCGATAATCTGCTAGAGAGAGCATCTAGGTTCATTAACCTAGAAGAAGCCCGCCAGCAGAAAGTGGAAGAATCTCACCAAACCGCGAACGCACGAGTTAACGACGTGAAGAAAGGCAAGGAGCCCATGTTACCTCGGAGGGATGCCAATATTCCTGGTCGGGGTACTGCCCCGGACGCTAAAGGATCTCGATACCAATCGTATCAGCCTCTTACAGCCCCTTTGTCTCATGTGTTGTGCGCGATCGAGAAGCGAGTTGACTTGCGGTGGCCCCGGACCGCTCGAGAAGCACCTCGCCGAGATCCAACACTAGGTACCTTTTGTCGTTTTCATAACGAATATGGACATATGACTAACGATTGCGCACATCTGAAGGATGAGGTGGAACGTCTTATCAGAGACAATAAGATCGGAGATTTTGTGAAGATAGACCCTCCTCGGGGACAAAAGCGCGAAGCTCAGTTCGGAAATCCTGCGCGAGTCCCGCCCCCGCCGCCGATGCCGAAAAGAGGATTCATTCAGATGATTTCAGAGGGCCCTACGGGAGGAGATACTCACCGAGCTAGGAGGCGTCATCTCGGTAGTCTCAAGAACAATCACGAAGTTTGCCAAATTTCTACATCGAAGTGCCGTCAATATCCCACTATCTCGTTTGGTCCTGAAGATGAAGTTGACCTTGATGATTTTCATTGCGATCCCCTCCTCATCACGATTAACGTCGGAGGATACGACGTCGCTCGCGCTTTTGTCGACCCAGGGAGTTCAGTGGACGTCATATCTTACGAATGTTTCCTACAAATGGAACTCGATCTCCCGATATTCCCGGTCACCACCCCGATATTTGGGTTCACAGGAGGATCCCTAACACCGATCGGACAAGTTAAAATCCCTGTCACTATAGGAACGCCACCTCGAGCTCGTACGCAAACTGTCAATTTTGTCATCGTTGAGGGATCGCCGACCTCCTACAATATCGTAATAGGACGACCAATGATGCACATCTTTCGGGCGGTCCCTTCGACTATTCATCAAAAACTCAAGTTCCCAGTCGATGGAATGGTAGGAGAGGTCAGAGGGGATCAAGCCCAGTCGAGATCATGTTATGTCGAAATGGTCAAGATAGCCGAGAAAGGGCGACGCGACACTTTCGCTAAAGAAGACTTGGGAGACGAGAAGCGCCCCCGAATCGATCCGGAAGATAAGGTTAATCATGTACAACCCATGGATGAATTAATCACAATTGACCTTGTCCCAGGCATGTTGAAGCAAACCCGGATAAGCAAAGACCTCGAACCACCTCTCCGAGACGAGCTGATAGCATTATTACGATCTAACGAAGACATCTTCGCATGGAAACCAAGTGACCTAACCGGTATCGCACCTCATACTGCCGTGCATAGGCTCAACTTGCGACCTGAGTGCAAGCCCGTCAAGCAAAAACGGCGACACTTCGGCACTGGAAAAGACGAAATCATAAGAAAAGAAGTCCAGCGACTTTTGGACATCGGACATATTAGGGAAATCCAATTCCCCACATGGTTGTCCAACGCAGTGTTAGTACAGTAGGCCAACGGTCAGTGGCGAATGTGCATTGATTTTAGGGACTTAAACAAGGCCTGCCCAAAGGACGATTATCCCTTACCTCGTATAGACCAGCTTGTAGATGCCACTGCCGGATGCGAACTACTTAGTATGATGGATGCTTCACAAGGATACCACCAGATCCCGTTAGACGAAAATGATCAGCCGGCAGTGAGTTTTATCACCGCCACGGGCACCTACTGTTACGTGGTGATGCCTTTCGGTCTGAAGAATGCAGGGGCCACGTATCAGAGGTTAATGGATAAAATGTTTCGGGCTCAGCTCGGGCGCAATATTGAGGTCTACGTTGATGACATGCTGGTCAAAAGCAAGAGGCGTTCTACGCACCTCGCAGATTTAGCTGAGACCTTTGCCACCCTTCGCCTCTACGGGATGAAATTGAACCCCGCGAAGTGTGCATTTGCAGTAAAAGCTGGAAAATTCCTGGGATATGTTGTTAATCGAGAGGGTATTAAAGTAAACCAAGATAAGGTTGAGGCCGTACTCCAAATGACACCCCCTCGTTCCATCAAAGAAGTCCAATCCTTAGCAGGGAAGGTTGTGGCCCTAGCTCGGTTTATATCGCGGATGGCTGATAAGAGTCTACCCTTCTTCAAAATACTGAGGAAAACAGCTCAGTTCGAATGGACTACCGAATGCCAGCTCGCGTTTGACGCATTAAAACGTTCACTCACTTGTCTGCCCATCCTCAGCACTCCTGAAAAAGGTGAAACTTTGTTCGTATACCTATCGGTAGGAGACGAATCGATCAGCTCGGTCCTGTTCAAAGAGGTAAGTAACCAACAAAGGCCGATCTATTACACTAGCAAAATCCTCACTACTTCGGAAAGTAAGTATTCCGAAGTCGAAAAGATAGCGTATCCGTTGGTCCTCACTACGTGGCGACTCCGGCCTTACTTCCTATCGCATACCATGGTAATCCGCACGAGTCTACCACTTCGACAAACCTTAGGCCAGCCTACTGCATCAGGACGGATTGTTAAATGGGCCATCGAATTAGGACAATATGAAATTCAATATCAACCCCGTACTTCGGTTAAAGGGCAGGCATTGGTAGACTTCATCCGGGAAACTACCAGAATACCCATCGAAAATGAGTGGAAAATTTATGTGGATGGCTCGTCTACGGCAACAGGAGCAGGGGCAGGGATAATAGTCATTGATCCCACATGAATGGAGATTGAGTTTGCTGTCAAGTTACCGCGAGTTTCCAATAATGAAGCAGAATATGAAGCCTTCATCCGAGGTATGGAGATCGCTCAAGAGCTCGGTGCGCGGGTAGTACGAATAAACTCCAACTCTCAACTAGTAATACACCAATTAGAAGGGGACTACGAAGTAAAAAATGATAGAATGAGGGGATATGTGAACAAAGCTCGAGCGGTACAAGAAACTTTCGAAGCTTGTACTGGGCATCAGATCCCGAGAAGTGACAACCAGCGAGCTGACTTCCTCGCTAAAATTGGGTCGTCGGTCGCCGATTGTGTTGAAAGAAAAATCACTATCCTTATCGCCCCTACCCCAACACTGGGGATCATGATGATTGACGAAGAGCCTGACTGGAGAACGCCTCTGTTCAATTATTTCAGAGGAGAGCGAACTGGCACCAAAAGAGAACAACATCGCTTGGCGTATAAAGCAAGGCACTTTTACGTGCGGCATGAAATATTATATAAAAAGAATTTCACCACAATAGACGCGAGGTGTTTGGGAAAGCAGGAGGCGAAACATGTTCTTGACGAAGTACATCGAGGTGGTTGTGGTGAACATGGAAGAGCTCGGGCCCTCATACAGAAATTATATCGGGCTGGATATTATTGGCCCGGTATGAAGAAGGATACTCATCGATATGTTCAACACTGCATACAGTGTCAGAAATATGCCCCACTTATCCATAAACCGGGGGAAGAGATGATTATCATGAGTGCTCCATGTCCCTTTGCCCAATGGGGAATCGACCTGGTAGGGCCATTCCCTCAAACCACTGGCAGGAAAAAAATCATCATTGTTGCGGTAGACTACTTTACTAAGTGGGTCGAAGCTGAGGCCTTATCAAAAATATCAGAAGACGAGGTCATGCATTTCATTTGGAAGAATATCTGTTGTCGGTTTGGTCTGCCTCGAAGCCTCATATCGGATAATGGCACTCAATTCAACGGCAAGAAAATTCGCGCATGGTGCGAGGAAATGAAAATTGCACAAAAATTTGTAGCGGTAGCGCACCCCCAGGCCAATGGTCAGGTGGAATCCACAAACCGGACCATTGTCAATGGCTTGAAGAAGAGGATAGACGAGCTAGGTGGAAGCTGGGTAGACGAGTTGCCTTCAGTCCTTTGGTCTTACCGAACCACAACCAAAGCAGCTACCGGTGAGACACCATTTCGGTTAACCTATGGAACCGAAGCAGTTATTCCGGTCGAAGTAGCGATGGACACACTCCGCATAACCACATTTGATGAAAAAACAAACAATGATGCCTTGAGAACACAGCTGAATGAGATCTTTGATCTACGAGAAGCAGCGTATTTAGACATGGAACGAAGTAAGAACTTGATCAAAGCTCGATATGATCAAGGGGTACGGTCTCGTTCATTCCAGATCGATGATCTCGTCCTACGACGAACCGACGCACTAAAACACACAGGAAAATTAGAAGCCAATTGGGAGGGACCATACATGGTCACAAAATGTTTGGCCGGCGGGGGATACGAACTGGCAGACGCAGAAGGAAAGTCGTTGCCACGAGCTTGGAACATAATACACCTGAAGCGCTTCTTCGCGTAAAAAAAAAAAAAAAAAAAAAAAAAAATTAGTCAGCGAAATCGAGAGACAACACACCTTGTACGGGCAAGAACCATCAATAAACATCCATTTTTCAAGCTGGGCTAGGCCCCGTGGTTTTTTCTCTCCTCATTTGGAGGGTTTACACGTTAAAAAAATCCTTGTGTTATTTATTTAAGTTACAAACTGTAGCGTTAAATCGCGTGTTTCATTGTGGCGTTAAATCGCGTGTTTCATTGTGGCGTTAAATCGCGGGTTACACTGTGGCGTTAAATCGCGGGTTACACTGTGGCGTCAAATCGCGTGTTTCATTGTGGCGTTAAATCGCGTGTTTCATTGTGGCGTTAAATCGCGGGTTACACTGTAGCGTTAAATCGCGTGTTTCATTGTGGCGTTAAATCGTGTGTTCTCTTGTGGCGTTAAGTCGCGTGTTTCGGTGTGGCGTCAAATCGCGGGTTATACTGTGGCGTTAAATCGCGTGTTTCGTTGTGACATTAAATCGCATGTTCTCTTGTGGCGTTAAGTCGCGTGTTTCGGTGTGGCGTCAAATCGCGGGTTATACTGTGGCGTTAAATCGCGTGTTTCGTTGTGGCGTTAAATCGCGTACTACGACGAAGTTCAAATCGCATTTGTAAGCAAGATATTGGGATCAGACATTAAGTTAAAATCAAAGTGGATCATTAAAATATAAAAATGGCTTTCCAAGATCAAACCGGTTGATAAGTTTAAGGAATAATCGCCGACGAAAATCGTTTGGAATATTGATAGACTCAACTCGAGTTCAAGAAAAGATTTGTTATATCCCCAAATCTATTCTTAAAATGCACAAACACTAAAACGAATATAAAAACTCAAGTAAGCTTGAATAGCGAATAGAGGAATTTCCAACATGTTGAAATACGATAAAAAGAAAGATTGTTAAAGATACATAACAAAAAGGAACAAAAGGAATAATGTTTAGAAATACATAGTCAAAATACAAGCAGGCAAAATGACTAAGTCTTTTCGACCCTCACTTCGGGACCGCCATCTCTGCTTCACTTCGATTCCCAGCATTCGGAGGAGGGGATGAGACGGGGTCCGGCTGTGCTTCATTAGGACTGATCACCGTCTCGAGGGCCTCGATAACTCCGACGAAGTCGGTAATGACCACCGATGAGGCCCCTTGGCGGGAAAAATCTTCAACAAGGCCTTGGTAAACCGGCCTCCACCATTCCAACTTGGGGTCCTCATTGATGTCTCCCTCGAAACCCGGGATCTCGTCATCAGGAAGGTCTTCGGCCAGTTCATTTTCCACCAGCGGAAAATCGATGCCGGCACCGCCCAATCTCTTCCGAACGGCCGCAACCGCCGTTGAGAAAAAGAAACGAGCCAAGCCCGAAGCCTCTCGGGTGAAGGTAGTCGAACGCCACAACCGGTGAAAGAAGCGACGGACGAACTCTTCTATAAAACGGAGACCCTCAGGTGATCCCGGGAACAGCCTCTGTCCCTCTTTCACCCCCTCGGTGAAATTAGAAGAGGCCTGTACTCCGGCTGCGAACAGCTCGTTGGAGAGTCCCTTCGCTTTCTCCTCCAGGCTAGCATTGTGAGATACTAGGGAGCCTTTCTCCGCCTGCAAAACCTTCTCTCTCTCTTGCAGCCTCCTCACCTCGGCAAACAACCCCTCATTCGATGACTCCGCCATCGTCAGACTCTCCTTCAGAGCTCGGACCTCCTTCCGAAGCTGAGTGACCTCCTTCTTCTGATTATCGTATGCCTCGCGTGAGACATCGTCCCATCCCAGCGGGCCCGAAAAAGCTATGGCGAATTGCTGCATATACGAAAAGTCCAAATAAAATTAGTCATGAACCAAAAATATATTAAGACACAGAACGGCTCATATGTACGAAGTAAAACAAACCTGCGTGATATTATGAAGCAGTAACTCGAGTCGGTCGCCTTTGCTCATCTGCCCGAAGTGGGCAACATCCCGAGGAAATGCCAAAGCCCGACAAGCGGCAATGGCATTCTCTGCATTCTGGCAGAGGTGAAGTGCAAAGTTGGGAGGCGGGGGTGACCCGGCTGGCCCAAGGGCTAAGTCAGCCCTCCGTTTCTTTGAAACGGGTTCTTTCTCCACCACTTCTTCGGTCGAGGAAGGTGGCGGCGAAGAAGCTAGAACTATAGCCGAGGACCGCGGAAGAGGCTCAGAATCCTCAACACGTGGCCCACCTCGGGAGCGCGGAGGCGCGGCATTTTTCTTGGATGGCCTAGGTCTCAAAGCCCCTTCCTCCGAGGAGCGCTTCTCGGATTCAGCAGCCAGAGGACGCTGGAACTCGAACGCCTCAAACCCCGGCTCTGGCTCGGAAGGACGAGTGGCCGGCTTGTCACCGCGAAACATTCTCTTCATCCTTAAATCTATCCACAAGATTGAAGAAAATGTGATAAGTAAATGAGGCCCAGAACAGATAAATACAGAATTAACGAAGTGGAAAAAACAACCACCCGAAGTAGAACAGTAAGTCGAAATAAAAACGGGCGTCATGTCTAAACCCACCTAAGTCTTCCCGAGTTAAGGAATAGGTGTCGTTGTCATGGAAATGGAAGTGACGAAGCATTGGCGGAAAGCTGGTGAGGCTATCCGGGACACCGTAGCTCGGTTGGAAATGAGATATCATTTTTAATAGACAGTCATCAACCGCCAGAGGTTTTCCTCTTTTCTTCTCAGGCAAGGTGGCGAGCCAAGGGCATAAATTAGGGGGTATCAACGGGATTTTTCGCAAAAAAATAATGACCTTGCCACCCATCGGTCTTGTTGGGTGGCATTAATATCTTGAAACCCGGACGAGCCGAGATAGAAATGTGGAAGGGACTGGAATTCTTTAACACCATAACGCTCCGGAAACGAGCTGGTGTAGGAATTACCCCCGACCAGGCACAGAGCATGCGAAATCCGGTCATGATTATTATGGCGTGAGGATGGAATTGGTTAAGGGACACGTTACATAGTTGGGCAATTTCGGAGAACCAGGGCGAGATGGGGAAGGAAAGACCGAAGTAAAACTGCTCCGAAAACCAAGTACTAAAACCTAAAGGAGGATTTAACGGGCGATCATTTCGCGAAGGCAAAACTAACTCAACATCGGTAGGGAGGCCTATGTCGCGAGCTAAGTTAGTTAGATCTATTTCGCTTAAAGTACTAGGTCCCCATTGGTCATCTAAATCCCGTCCTCCGGATAAAGAAGGAGAACCACTCCTCGCGGAAGACGGAACCTCTTTTATGCCCCTCTTCTTGGGTCGTTCCAAAAGTTTCCCGAAGGGGAGAAGTAAGGCCCCTCCTCCGACGAAGAGGAAATGGAAAGGGTGGGGTGTTCACCCCCCTCCCCGGTAGGTACTTTTTGGCCAAAGGGGTCGGGAGAATGGGCAGACATAATCGATTTGAAGAATAAGGCGGGGGTAATAAAAGATCGGGGAAAGAAGCAGTACCTTGGTCGAGGAAGAGAGTAGGCGCGAGGGGTAAAAACTCTGTCTCAGAGAATAAAATCACCAGAAGGAAAATCAAATAGAAGAGAGAGCACGAAGGTGAAAGGGAAAAAATTTTTACAAATTAAGTCAGTTGGATATTTATAGGAGAAAAAGTGAAGGGGAATTAAATCTCAACCGCTCATTCGGACGAACGAGATCAAAAGCAGGTTGCCTCGAACTTGATGCAAAAGCACCGATTGAAATCCCCTCATAATGACCTAGGGAACTCGAATCGACCACATTGATTGACAGGATAACAGGGGGCGGAAGGCACGCGTCCCCACCAAAAGTAAAATTAAAAACGAACCATTACTTCGCACTTCATACTCCATATTAACCAAACGAGATAGGATGAAGCCTTCTCGTCCGATAATTAAGGAGTAGGGGAGAGTAGTTGATACGGGCCATTCTGGTAAAACCGAATGAACATAAGCCCACGATGATAAGCCCATGATGACTTAGCTCGATATTGCAGGAGAGGTCGTTGGACCGTACAACCTCGGGGACGATATAGGAATACCTTAACTCGCTGGCCCAGTATCAGAACGAAGTAAAACGAGCCCAGAGCAATCAAGGCCCAAGATGCATGACTTGAGGGCAGGGAGAAACCCTAAAAAGGGAAACCTTGGAGGCCAAGGTTTCCTCATCTATAAATAGGAGAGGACATTGTATTTTTCCACACATGCTCTTACGTATTTTTCATAAACATACTTTACAAATATTACACTGACTTGATCGTCGGAGCTTTCCCGCCGGGAACCCCTCCCGGCGTTGCAGGTCCCTTCACCGGAATCCAGACTAGTAGATAAGGAGCGCGAAAAGAAGCCCTACGGACAAAATCAGCTCCGATGGTGGTGTCGCCGGCGAGGCTCGGCGCCGACGTGGTTGTTCATAGTATTTCAAAGTAAATCAGCGGTGGGGCCGATATCATCGCAGGTCCCATTTTCTCACCTTAATTTACCCCTCTTTATTTATTTATTTTCCTTTTTATTTAGCATGTTTGCATTGCATGCGTTTTCTATATTTTCACCATATTTACATTAGAACTTCGATAAATTAATAGTTAATAAATAATTTGACTTAAATAATGGTTTTTTTAATCCCGCTTATTTTTCTTATTAATCCATACAAGATATTTATTTTCCTAATTGCATTGAAAAAAATAAATATTGGCTTGAAAAAACTATATTTGCATTGCAAAAATAATCTCGTTTAAAATATTGTCTAATAAAAAAAATTGGCTTGCAATGCAAATATGGTGAATAAAAAGGAAAATAAATATTGTCTCATTAGTCATTAGAAACTCGCTTATAATATTTGCTTCCGTACATCAATTTATTATTATTGTTATTAATATTATTTTAAATTGACTTCAGTCTCAATTATTTTAGTTCTATTTGGATTGATTGGTCATCTTGTTGTTTTTTTTTTTATTTCAAGTAGACATTTAGTTATTATGTTGATATATTGTTGTTTGGTATCATAAGAAAATCGGATTCATAAGAAGTATGTAAGGTTGAGGGACAAGTCACCATTAACCCCAATAGCTTCTAAATCAATACATATAAAATCGATAAAATAATACTTACAAGCATGTAATGAAAAGAAATAACAAATTTACTTATGAAAATTTTGTGACTAAATTATTTACAAAAATCTGTGACCATATGAAATTTAAAGACAAGCCAATTTTGTTTTTTTTTTTTTTTAAATCCATCTTTACCCTAAAAATTATGATATAGATAAATGAAAAACCCCAAAATGGTAAATTTGTCGTTCACCTGAAAGCAATGCTATTTACTAATTTTTCTTTTAATTAGTTTGCATCAACCTTAAACAACACTTATATCGAAACAGATGGAGGGACGTGTTTTTCTTTTCCAAATCAAATGCCTTAGATTCATTGCAGAATATACAATATTAAATTTTGATTATCTCAATTCTTTTGATATATATGTAGTAAATAAATCTAATGCCTAAAACTTTTGGATGAACAATAATGTATCAACAGGTGCAGTATGTGGGCCAGCCAGCCTAGTGAACTCCATGATGGACCTCCACCAAGGCTCCCTCATGCTATTGGGCCCCACCATGAACCCGAAAGTTGCCTTCGAGCTCTCGGGGCAGCTACCGCATTTGGGCCTACGAATGAAGGAGCATTGCCACCGGGCCTTAGTCTACGCGACGCGGATGAAGAAGTTGGGCTTGAAAGTGATCTACCCGGGCCTAGAGGACCACCCGAAGCACGCCCTTCTCAAGTCCATAGCCCATAAGGAATATGGCTACGGCGGGATTACGTGCGTGGATATGGGAACCGAGGAGAAGGCGAATAAATTGATGGATTTGTTGCAAAACTGCAGCCAGTTTGGGTTTATGGCGGTTAGTTTAGGGTACTACGAGATGCTGATGTCGTGCTCAGGGAGCAGCACGAGCAGCGAGATGAACGAGGGTGAGAAGGCGCTGGCGGGGATCTCGCCGGGGCTTGTTAGGATGTCGATCGGGTATAGTGGGACCCTCGAGCACAAGTGGGGCCAGTTTGAGAAGGCTTTGGCACAGATGTCATGATTCCAATGTGCAGTTTCAGAAGATATGATGTACATTTATTGTGCTCCTTTTAATTTGTAGCTTGTTCTGAAATTTGATGGTGCCTTTTTTTTTTCGGTATAATAATAATAATAATTATGGAGGAATCAATTTTCACAATAATTTTCTTAATTTTCTAGATGTCTTCTTACCTGTTGCTTCTTTAAATTGTCAATATTTTTTTATTGGTATTCCCAAAAATTGGGGAATAAGGCTGATGAAAATGGAGGGAAAGTCATCTTTAAAATAAAAGAGAAAAAGGGAGAAATTAAACCCCAAATAAAAATGTTAGTGAAAAGACAAGTTTGCCCTTGCCAATCTCACGTGTGTCGTGTGGCACGCATGCTTAGAATTCCGATGGATTTTGCCTAAAAAAATTGGACAAATTATAGTCACCTCGAGATAAAGCTAAATTGCGAAAAAACTCCTCTTGTTTGTGTAATTAATTACAGACACCCTCCTTCAACTATGTATTTCCTTACACTTTCACCCTCACATTGTCAAATTTACATTTTCATTTGGTCGGTAAATCGACCGAATCGAACCGAACGAAAATTCGGTACATGATAATTGCCAAACCGGTAATTCGGTTCGATATTCAGTTATTTATTTATTTATATGAAATATTAGTATTTAAACTAAAATTAATTTAAAGCAATTTTTTTAAATATTTTTAATAAAAATTTGATATTTCGGTTATTTACCGAATCGTATGATAAACGATATGAAAATTTGGCGTACCGAAATTTCTGTACGATTGTATCAAATGAACACCTCTTAATCTACCAACTAAAAGAGTATTTTCGCAAGAAAATACATAGTTTAGGGCGGTGGCTGTTATTATGAATACAAGAGAGATTTTTTCATAATTTGATCATACCTCATGAATAGCTGTAATTTGTCAAAAAGAAAAAAACTTATTGGAGGACTAAGAGCATCTTCCACCCTACTCACCATTTTTTCACCAAATTCTATTTTTGGTGGTGAAAAAATGGGTTTATCTCCCACCCTTAGCACACCATTCTATAATTTCACTACTTTTGGTGAATAAATAGTGTATTTGGTCTCGGGTAATTGGCACTTTGCACCCTTAAATTAGATGTCATTGGCACTTTGCACCCTTAAATTGAAACAATAGCACTTTGCACCCTCCAATTACAATTTACTTGGCACTTTGCACCCTATTACACATTTTGGCAAGAAGATTGACCTACAACCGGTTTTGTGGGTTTCAACATGACAATTTTTTTCTTTCTTAACTCTCACAAACTTAAATATCGTTCTTCTACTTTTCTTCATCAGTAATTGTTTCATCCGATTTACTCAATCAAAATGTAACTTTTTCAACGTGTGGTCAAATAGGGTTAGTTTGTGATGAGTTTTTCGGATATTAAGAGACTGTGTGAATTGTTATACAGTATACAAGTTGGCAATTGTGGGCATAATATTGACGTATTTGTGTTTAAAAAATTGTGATTATGGATAGTGGTCAGTGGCAGTGATGTGTGTGTGTGTGTGTTTTATTATTTTAGTTTGAGAAAATTAGTTAGATTTGTGTATTTGTTGTTTATTTTAATGAGTTGTTTAGCAATGAAAATGAAAAAAAAAAATTGAAGGATTATATATCTCAGCTTTCTTTGATATCACTATGGGAAAAAAAATAAAACAAAAATGTGTTGAGCTCCTCTGATTTTCTTAACAGAGGAAAACCTTCAAAGCTTACTATCCAAAAGAACTGAAGATACTCAATTCTTTAATATGGAATTTTTCTATTTTTCCATGCCTTGTGTATCGCCGCCATTTTTCTTCCTTTTTTTTTTTTTTTTTTTTTTTTTTTTATTGTTGCTAAATTTGAAAATACAAAATTCATAGTTTACTTTCTTTATTCTGATATGTTATGATGGTTTTTTCCAAGCTCGAAACTCGACACAACTCTAAAGCTAGGAGAAAAGGGGACGATTGAATTGAAAAAATGGATAAATAAAGAAGAAAATGATGTATAGTTTTGTGAGAAATAAGAAAAAAAAAAAATTGCCCCTCTTGATACCCATGAAACCGGTTGTAAGTCAGATTTTTAGTCAAAAGGTGTAGTAGGGTGCAAAGTGCCAAGCATATTGCAATTGAAGGGTGCAAAGTGCTATTTTTTCAATTTAAGGGTGCAAAGTGCCAATGGCATCTAATTTAAGGGTGCAAAGTGCCAATTACCCATTTGGTCTCCCACCAATTCCATCAAATTTTACACTAAACAATAAAATAATAATATTTCACCATTTTCCTGTTTATAGAGAATAGCATTTGGCTTGGTCTCCCATGGTATTTCATAAAATATATCACAAAATTATAAATTTAATGTTAATCATAATTTTAATCTATTTTAATTTTAAAAATATTGATTATAGACCCGATGATAAGTAATATTTTTATTGATTATATAATCTTAGAATTATATTAAATTTTAAAAAAACTATTGAAACATTAATGAAAATCGACGTAAATTATTATAATAATAATAATAATAATAATAATAAATGTATTTATCTTTTGAAAACTAATTCATTAATTAACACTAATATATTTTCTATAAATATATTTATAATTTGGTAATCACATGAAATTAGTTAATATAATAATTTTATATGTTAATTATAAAATGATGTTAATTACACCAAATCCTATTTTAATTTCTATATTTGATAGAAAAAATAGGATTTGGTGAAAAAAATGGTAAAATAGTGGCACGAGTTGCAAATTTCTTCACCAAAAAATTTGGTGAAAATATAGGATTTGGTAATATGATGATATGTGGTTTGACCACAATGGGAGACTAAAACCAAATCATCATAATTTTAGGTGTAATACCGATTTAGTGATTTAAGTTGGGAGGTTAAAAACACCTAAATTAGATAAAATTAGATGAAAAAAATGGGATATGGAGATGGGTGGAAGATGCCCTATCAGTCCAAAACAGCCCTTCATTTGGGGCCAAACTGCTACTCTAGATAAAAATTGGGTTTATCAAAAATCGTGGTGAAAACTCTGATCCACCGAGTTACTGCAAGTAACAACGAACGAACAAGACCGGCAGATATCCAGAATGGGAGACATGGAATCCTCACAGACTACAGCATCGACGGCTGCGGCAGGCGGCGGCGGGGGGAAACGGTGTCACGGTCACACAATCAATCGACGATTCTCCTGTTGATTCCTCCGGCACCACCGTCGCAGAAGGAAAACCTAACTCAAGTAACAAATATTCATTTCAGTCAATTATGTTCTTTTTGAATTTAGTGGATTGGGGAAAATCGATTAATTTGGTATGTTGAATGTGATTGAATAGTGTTTTGAGTGGTTATGAACATGATTATTTAGTTCCAAATCACCACGATTTAGTTTTATCAAGTCAAAATTGTTATTAAGTACAAGTACGGTAAATAGCATTGATATATATGTTCATATATGGTATTTAAATTTGGGTAAATTCAACTCTTCCCCTTATACTTTTGCTCGATATCACTTTACCCCCTTCTACTCTCAATTGCATCGATTTGCCCCATTGTACTTTGGTTCGATATCACTTTAACATCTTCTACTCTCAGTTACATCGATTTGCACCCTGTACTTGAAAAATTGTCTCAATGTGGCTCTCGCCGTTAGTTTTCAGATCTTTGACTTTAACACTGTTTGATCTAAGTCTGAAATTTTCTCGAAAATCACCCTTCCTAGTTTAAATAATTATTAAAAAATAATAATAATAAATAAAATAATAAAAAATTGAAGACAACGAGAAAACATAGTCCACGACCCCAACCACAATTTATTTCTTTATTTTTTTATTTTTTTAATAATTATTTAAACTGGGAGGGGTGATTTTTTTGTAATTTTCTAACTTAGATCAAACGGTGCTAAGGTTAAATGTGTGAAAACTAACGGCGAGCACCACATTGAGACAATTTTTCGAGTACATGGAGGAAAATCGATGCAATTGAGAGTAGAAGGGGGTAAAGTGATATCTAGCCAAAGTACAAGAGGGCAAATCGATACAATTGAGAATAGAAGAGGGTAAAGTGATATCGAGTCAAAGTATAGGGGGAAAAAGTGGAATTTACTCTCTAAATTTTTGTTCGAATGGCGCAATATTTTCCGTTCTTTAATTTTTTTCGTCGGAAATGTGCCAAGTTGTAAAAAATGTATATTTGGTTTGCTACTCTAAGCTCTAAACCGATTGTAACGTATGCAAGAGTCCAAACAATTTGCACAAGCACAAAGTATTCTGCCGAATGTAGATGTCAATGTGAAGAAAGAGACTTGAGAAGCATGGCTAACTTGCTAAGAAACATAGGCCTCGTTTGGTTGTGTAGATTATCCATGATTAGTTATATAAAATTGGATTACTTATTTAATCTTATCTTAGCTAATCTTATCTTAGGTGTTAAACAAGGCCCTAGTCGATTCAAGTCAAGTCAGAAGTTTAAGGTCTGTTTGTATTTGTGTATGGAACAAAACTCTTTAGGTTTTGTAACAATATTACTATGATGTGATGTTTTATCTGGACTTCACTGAAACTTAGTTAAAGCTTAAACATAAGTAGTTTACTAGAAAAGGATCGGTTACATGCATATAAAAGATGAACACTTTTGTTTGAATTCTTAACGATCAAATAGGTAAGAGAACAAAGCATCTACCGAATCCCCGAGGAAGAACAATTAACTAATGTGCATAACGGAAATCTTCATTAGTTGTTTTACTTATTTAGTACGCACTTGTTTGTTCTGTATAATTCTGAAAGATAGTATTTCTATGTTTTTTTTTTTAATTTCGGTAAGCTCTAGTTGAAGAAGCTAAGGTAACTAACCGACAGTATAATTTTTTTTTTTTGGACTACTTAAATGGTATATGAGATCGCGGACCGTAAAAATACTATTGCAACTTGTAGAAGCAATACAGGGGTTTCGAGCGACAATCAAATTCCGAAGAAATATGCATTTATAAATTATATAATATATATATCCCTAGTTCTCAATACTATTGTAACTCTATATTTGAAGCCTAGAAATCCCACCACTGTGAAGTGGTGCCGCCAGCAGCAGTATTATCAAGAAAGGCACAAGAATCGAAGCTGCACCCGTTTTCCGGAGATGCTAATAAGGAATCTTCGGCGATCTCTGCCATATTGAAAATATCAGCAGCATCCTCCTCCAGGTAATCTATTTTCCTGTTGAGATCACTGCATGATGTCATGCACATGTCGTGACTGTTAATGTCTAGTAGAAATGTCGGGTTTTCAGAAGTTTTTGGTCTGATTTGATTCTCGTTGTCATTTTCTTCGCCGTCACTTTTCTCGGTCATCTTTCTGAGTCTCTGCACCTGCCGAATATAAAGATTAGCCAGATTGTGTAATTGGATTGGGTGTGATCCAACACACAATCCTTTGCAAGCGACAATGTAATAGCTCGTTTTTCCATATATTAAGGGTGGAAATCGGAACGAAAATGCCACATTCCTCAGATTCTGATCCAAAAGTTTTCGATTTTGGTACAACATTTTTTATTCTGAATTCCAAATGTTCCGATTTCCGATTTTTTTTCAATGGAATTGGAATAATTATTAGATTCCGATCTCTGATCCGATTTTAATTTCAAACAATTCCATTTTTTTTCCTCAAACTTATACTTATAACATAATATTATTATGTATTTTGTATTATATGTGACACAAAAAATGGAATTTTCGAATTCCCCCAAGTCCAATCATTAGCTATCAAACCAAAGCTCAAGCCGTATGGAACGAAACCTGGATTTCGCTTTCGTTTATCCGAAAATTTCCAATTTTGGAACAAGTTTCTTCTTTCCAATTTCCTAAATTCCAATTTTTAGATTTTTCCGATTTTTTTTTGTGAACAGAATTGGAGTTAGTTTTCCACTTCCGAAAAAAAAAATTCCGAAAGGACTAATTCCGACTCGATACCCGTCCTATTTTCACCTCTAAATAAGACCAGACCTAATTATTTAATGCTACCAACCAAATGTGGCCTCATACATTTATAAGAAGGATTAAAAATTCTTTGTTATACCTGGATGAGTAGGGTTTGATTCTCTTTCCTCAAAGCCTCGAACTGCAAAGCCAAGTTATCGTAGCTCGATTTAAGCTGGCTGTACTCTTGCTCGATCAGCTTCGATTTTGATCTTGCTCTTTTGTTCTGAAACCATATGGCAATCTGTCGAGGCTGGAGGCCTAGTTTGTCAGCTAGGTGATGTTTCAGTCGGAGCTCCGGCCTCGACTCTCTCCCGAACGTGGTTTCCAGTGACTGGATTTGTTCGTCGCTAAATCTTCTTTTGTTGTTTTTGTTGCTATTCTTAGCACTAGTAGTTGACATGAATTCTCCAGGTTTTTCCTCCACCAGTTTATTTCCTATTTCCTTAGGATTTGTTTGGCTGGGGGTAAAAGCACACTTATGAGTGCAGCTGCTTTTAAGGTACTGAATAAAAAATATAGAGACGTGTTTGTATTGATGCATGGTGGGCCTGTATTTAGCACTTACGAACTCTTTCAGATACCAGGTGTCAATTTTTTTCGATATTAACTCGGATTTTTTTTTTTTTTTTTTTTATGGAATTAACTCGGATTTAATATAGGAAATCCGTTGCTAGTAAAATTAGACATGACTACGGTTCGGGTCAAAATCGGCCCGTGGTCAACGGGTTGATTAATCCTATAAACTATTTTTGGGTAAATTACGGCCACCTCCTGATGTAAGGTTAAATTACGAAAAAACCTTTCAACTTGGGTAATTACAACCACCCTCCTCAACTATGAATCTTCTTACACGTCCACTGTTATGGTGTAAAATTCACATAATCTTCTAGACTCCGTAGAATGTTATCTAGTTTGTACTCGTTTTATGAAAAAATGAAATTTCTAATGCACCACAATCTGATATTTACAAGTTAAAAGACACATTTTATGATCATCTTGTTTCAAAATGTGGAGCTCGATTGGGGATAAAACGTGTACAAACTGGAGAATATTTCACATAATGTATAAGATTCCACTAAATTTAACACTATAAGGGAGAGCGTGTAAGGAGATTCATAGTTGAGAGGATTAGTTGTAATTATCCAAACAGAAGAGAGATTTTTGTAATTTGACGTTACGGTCTGTATACGTTAGAGCTTATGATTTTATTGTTATTTTTTGTTTTCAGATTTGAGATAAAAATCACTAGAGTGAGTAATATCAAGATAAGGATCCTTTTGAAAACGACATACAAAAAATTGTATGTATATGTCAAATTTAGGATAGCAGATTTTTTAATCTATTGGTGAAGTAGATTGGCGACACGTTGTTTAAAAGTCATTTGCAATAAGACAAGATTAGAACTTTGGTGTGTTGCAAATCCAATGTTCTCGTGCCAAAATGGCTCTCTATTATAATTTCTATCTGCGCTTACGTTTACGTGCTCCTTTCGTCTTTTCGAAGTTTGATTGCCACTTGGCAATTCGTTTTCTGTATGCTTTTTATTTTATTTTATTGGGTGATAAAGATTGAGATTGGAAATTTTGTTCTTTGGTTAGTGTAATAATTACTAACCCCACTTTATGTTTACTAACCCACTTAATATGAGAAACCTGCTGATTTTTTTTTCTTTTTCCCCATAGTTGGGATTTGGTGAGAGTGGAAAAAGATGTTCATACTCTGGCATTAGCAAAAACTAGTGGTTACATAATAGGCCAGATGTCTGGTAATTTTACCGTTACTAATTTATTTATTAAAATAGACACATATATCTATAGGAAGGAAATAAATGGAGCCAATGGTTGAACTATGATATTGTCGGCACACTTGTCTGGAATAGTTTTCGGAATTATTTTGGGGAAATACGATTTTGAGAGAATAATTTGATAGTTAAAGTAATGTTTTCTTATGATTTAAAATTAGACAACTGCAGCAGTTAAATTATGTTTCAGGTTATTTGAAAAAATGCATTTCAGAAGAAGAATTTTAAAATTAAATGATTTTTGTTTGTTTTTAAGTGAACTGCAACAGTCAAATCATGTCTGAAAGGGAGAAACCTTAGTAGTTGCTTTAAGATTTCATTTTAAAAAGCTAAACAAACACGAATTTGTTTACATGAAAGAATAAACAAGAACAAAACATTCTCTTCGGTGTTTGAGCTTTTGGCTTTAAGAAAAAAAAACTGTTTGTAGTGATATGATTACTCAAAATCTTCGAACACGAGTAAGAAGTAGTTAAATACGTTTGACTCTTATATTATGCCAGTTGTTTAAGGGAAGGTAGATGCTACACATGATTGGATGTGAACCGTAGATCTGTACATAGACATACATATATCTATGTGTATGTGTGTTTAGTGGGTAATTATTTAATCAAATCTATGGTTTAAATTCGCACGATGTAATAACCATGTGTAGTATCTAACTCCCGTTGTTTTAATGAGTGGTGTGTTTCTTATATTTAGTTATGGTTATTTCTATGCTACACCCGATGAAGTTTACACCTGATTTAGTCCGTAGGTCTTCGTCTTCCTCAAGCCAGCTTCGTCCGTACTCCGGTGGACAGACCTGCAACGCCGGGAGGGGTTCCCGGCGGGAAAGCTCCGACGATCAAGTCAGTGATCGGAATAAAGGGAGAGACGTGTATGTAATGTAATAGTAATGAGTGTATATTCTCGTGTGTGTGTGTGTTGATTCTCTTATTTATAGATGAGGAAAGCTTGGCCTCCAAGGCTTTCCTTTTTTAGGGTTTCTCTTTTCCCCCAAGTCATATATCTTGGGCCTGTATTGTCCTGGGCTCGCCCTACCCCGTTTTGGTATTGGGCTGGCGAGTTAAGGTACTCCCACATGGTTCCGAGGTTCGCACCATACGGCGACCTCGCTCATAATACCGAGCTAAGTCGTCATGGGTTCTTCGTTGTGGGCCTATCATGTTGGGCTTGCCCTAATGGGCTTATGCTTATTTGTTAATTGTCAAACAAGCCCGTATCAACTACTCCCCCCTACTCCTTATTTATAAAACAAGTCGGCTTTTCTTTACCTCGTTTTATAAGTACGGAGTATGAGGCATCAGTTCGCACTTCGATTTAGATTTACGTCGGCGTACGCAGCCCCTCTTCCTTTCCCTTTCATTAATTGCTCTGACACCCCGCGTGGTCGGTTCAAGTTCCCTAGGTCATCATGAGAAGATTTCCATCAACGCTTTTCGCGCTAGGTTCGAGGTAATCTGCATTAAATCCTGTCCGTTCGGGTGGGCGGTTATGATTGGTTTTTCTTCTTTCCTAGGTCATTACTGGGGGATTCCAATCGACACTTCTTGCGCCGAATTCGAGGCGACCTACTTTGAATCTCACCCGTTCGAATAAACGGTTACGATCAAAGTTTCCACTTTTCCTTCTCCTATAAGTATCTGACTTCCACGAATTTTCAGAATTTTTTCCTCTTCTTCACCTCTGCGCTCTCCCCATCTTTGTTTATCTCCGGCGACTTTGCTTCCCGAGAACCAAGTTCTTTCCCTCCCGTGCTTGTTTTCTTCTTCGACAAAGGTACTTCCCTTTTTACCCTACTTTTTACTATTCTTAGCCTATGTCTTCCAATTCCCCCGACCCTTTTGGTCAAAGAATGCCCTCCAGAGAGGGAGATGAACACCCTACCCTTACTCTTTCTTCTTCATCGGAAGAAGGGCCCTATTTTTCCCTTTCGGGTAAATTACTGAAAAAACCGAAGAGAAAAAGAAGAGATGACGTTTTGTCTTCCGCAAGGAGCGGCTCTCCTTCACTGTCTGAGGGACGCGATTTAGACGACCAGTGGGGGCCCAGCACTTTAAGCGAGGTGGACTTAGACAATTTAGTTCGCGATATAGGCCTTCCTACTGACGTAGAACTATTGTTGCCTTCGCGAGATCAACGTCCCTTAAACCCACCCCCGGGTTTCAGCACCTGGTTCTCAGAACAGTTTTATTTCGGTCTTACTTTCCCCATCTCACCTTGGTTTTCTGAGATTGCGCAGTTGTGCAATGTGTCCCTTAATCAATTTCATCCTCATGCCATAGTCGTCATGACCGGGTTTCGCATGCTTTGCGCCTGGTCGGGTGTGGTCCCTACTCCAGCTCGATTTCGGAGTGTGATGGTTTTGAAAAATTCCAGTCCTTTTCATGTTTCTATCTCGGCTCGCCCGGGTTTCAAAATATTAATGCCACCCAACAAAACTGATGGGTGGCAGGGTCATTACTTCTTCGCGAAAAACCCTGCTGATACCCCTTACCTGTGTCCTTGGTTCGCCACTTTACCCGACAAGCGGAGGGGGAAACCCCTAGCGATAGACGAGTGGCTCTTGAAAATGATTGTTCACTTTCAACCAAGCTATGGCATGCCTGAGACTCTTACCAGTTTTCCACCAATACTTCGCCACTTCTGCTTCCATGACAACGGCACTCATCCCTTGACTCAAGAGGATTTAGGTGGGTTTGAGCATGATACTAGTTTTCTGCTATAGTTCGTCACTCGTTTTGGGTTGTGGCTTTTTACTTGGCTGTATTTTATGCTTGCCGAGGTATTGCGTACTTGCTGACCACACTTTTCTTGATCCCATTAACAGATCTAAGGATGAAGAGAATGTTCCGAGGTGACAAGCCGGCGACTCGCCCGTCCGAATCGGAGCCGGAATTTCAGGCGTCTGAGTTTCAGCGCCCCGTGGTTGCTGATTCCGAGAAAAAGTCCCCCGAAGAGGGAGCCCTAAGACAAAGGTCTTCTAAGAAAAATGTTGGGACTTCGCGTCCCCGAGGTGGGCCGCGCGTGGAGGAGCCCGAGCTCCCTCGGCAATCTTCGGCCATAGTTGCCGTTCCTCCCCCACCACCTTCCTCGACCGAAGAACAGGTGGAAAAAGAGCCCACCACGAAGAAGAGAAGGGCTGATCTGGCCCTTGGGCTGATTGGGTCGACTCCGGGGCAGACCGGGTCAGCTCCGGGGCAAGTTGGGTCATCTTTGCCTCCGAATTTTGCACTTCATCTCTGCCAAAATGCAGAGAACGCCATCGCCGCTTGCCGAGCCATGGCGCTTCCCCGAGACGTTGCTCACTTTGGACAAATGAGCAAAGGTGATCGGCTCGAGTTGCTGTTACATAACATAACACAGGTTGGTTTTATCTTGCACATATGAGTTAGTTTTTTCATCTTTTAGCCGTATTCTGTCTTATTTAAGTCTTCTATGTGTGTGTAGCAATTTGCGATCGCCTTCTCGGGCCCTTTGGGGTGGGATGACGTCCCTCGTGAGGCATATGATAACCAGAAAAAGGAGGTCGGTCAACTTCGCAAAGAGATCCGAAGCTTGAAGGAGAGTCTGGCGGTATCTGAGTCGGCGAAAGAGGGGTTGTTTGCCGAGGTGGGGAAATTACGAGAGAGGGAGAAGGTCTTGCAAGCAGAGAAGGATTCCTTGGCTTCTCATAACGAGACTTTAGAGGAAAAAGCCAAAAACCTTTCTAACGAGCTATTCGCGGCCGGGGTGCAGGCGTCCACCAATTTTACCGAGGGAGTGAAGGAAGGCCACAGGCTGTTCCCAGGTTCCTCCGAGGGTTTGCGCTTCATGGAGGCGTTTGTTCGCCGTTTCTTTGACCGGTTATGGCGCTCGACAACGTTCACTCGACAAGCATCTGGCCTAGCTCGTTTTTTCTTTTCGGAAGCGGTGAAGGCTGTCCGCAAGCGGTTAACTGGCGCTGGCATTGAGTTTCCCTTGGCTGAAAACGAGCTTGCCGAGGACTTACCTGACGATGTGATCCCGGGTTTCGAAGGGGACGTGAACGAAGACCCTGACTTGGAGTGGTGGAGGCAAGTACATCGGGAGCTTGTCGAAGACTTCTCTCGCCAAGGGAGCTCTTCGGTGATCATTACTGACTTAGTTGGGGACGTTGAAACTATTGATGCGATGGCAGGCCTCAACAAAGCGCCGTCGGGCTTCGTCTCGTCTCCTCCTCCGTCTGCCGGGAATCAAGGCGAAGCCGGGGTGGAATCTCCCAAAAACACTTAATCGTTTTTCATTTGTCCCTGTACTTGAATTTTTGTATTTTATTCCTTATACCATGTACTTGCATTTTCCTTCTATATTTTGAACAATTTACTTCGTTTTGTCAATGTTTTCAATGTATTAAAGTGCTTTACTTGTTTCCATCTCGTTTATCTCGTGCGCCAGGGCTGCTTTTACTTTAGTGCAGTATGTTCGAGAATGATTAGTCATTTTGGCAGAGTGTTTTCCGAACTTGAGTTAACTCGATCTCAGCAAACTGTTTACTTTGTGTTTTGAGCTTAGTCTTCGGCTGTTATTTCCTTTGACAAAACACGCGATTTAACGCCACAATGAAACACGCGATTTAACGCCACGGTAAAACACGCGAGTTAACGCCACGGTAAAACACGCGAGTTAACGCCACAATGAAACACGCGATTTAACGCCACAATGAAACACGCGAGTTAACGCCACAATGAAACACGCGAGTTAACGCCACAATGAAACACGCGATTTAACGCCACAATGAAACACGCGAGTTAACGCCACAATGAAACACGCCACAATGAAACACGCGAGTTAACGCCACAATGAAACACGCGATTTAACGCCACAATGAAACACGCGAGTTAACGCCACGGTAAAACACGCGAGTTAACGCCACGGTAAAACACGCGAGTTAACGCCACAATGAAACACGCGATTTAACGCCACAATGAAACACGCGAGTTAACGCCACAATGAAACACGCGATTTAACGCCACGGTAAAACACGCGAGTTAACGCCACGGTAAAACACGCGAGTTAACGCCACAATGAAACACGCGATTTAACGCCACAATGAAACACGCGATTTAACGCCACAATGAAACACGCGAGTTAACGCCACAATGAAACACGCGATTTAACGCCACAATGAAACACGCGAGTTAACGCCACAATGAAACACGCGATTTAACGCCACGGTAAAACACGCGAGTTAACGCCACAATGAAACACGCGATTTAACGCCACAATGAAACACGCGAGTTAACGCCACAATGAAACACGCGATTTAACGCCACAATGAAACACGCGATTTAACGCCACAATGAAACACGCGAGTTAACGCCACAATGAAACACGCGAGTTAACGCCACGGTAAAACACGCGAGTTAACGCCACAATGAAACACGCGATTTAACGCCACAATGAAACACGCGAGTTAACGCCACAATGAAACACGCGATTTAACGCCACGGTAAAACACGCGAGTTAACGCCACGGTAAAACACGCGAGTTAACGCCACAATGAAACACGCGATTTAACGCCACAATGAAACACGCGAGTTAACGCCACAATGAAACACGCGATTTAACGCCACAATGAAACACGCGAGTTAACGCCACAATGAAACACGCGATTTAACGCCACGGTAAAACACGCGGGTTAACGCCACGGTAAAACACGCGAGTTAACGCCACAATGAAACACGCGATTTAACGCCACAATGAAACACGCGAGTTAACGCCACAATGAAACACGCGAGTTAACGCCACAATGAAACACGCGATTTAACGCCACAATGAAACACGCGATTTAACGCCACAATGTAACACGCGAGTTAACGCCACAATGAAACACGCGATTTAACGCCACGGTAAAACACGCGAGTTAACGCCACAATGAAACACGCGAGTTAACGCCATAATAAAACACGCGAGTTAACGCAACAATGAAAACTTAAATAAATAACACAAGGATTTTTTAACGTGGAAACCCTCCAAATAAGGAGAGAAAAAACCACGGGGCCTAGCCCAGATCGGAAAATGGATGTTTATTAATGGTTGTTTTGCCTGTACAAGGTGTGTCTCGATTTCGCTGGCGTAATTGCCTCGATCTCCTTTCTCTCTCTCTCTCTCTCTCTCTTTTTTTTTTTTTTTTTTTTTTTTTTTTTTACGCGAAGAAGCGTTTCAGATGTATTATGTTCCAAGCCCGAGGTAACGGCTTCCCGTCGATGTCTGCCAACTCATACCCTCCGCCGGCCAAACACCTGGTGACTGTGTATGGTCCTTCCCAATTAGCCTCCAACTTTCCCGTGTGTTTTAGCGCGTCAGCTCGTCGCAAGACGAGGTCTCCGATCTGGAATGAGCGGGACCGCACCCCCTGATCATACCGAGCTTTGATCAAGTTTTTACTTCTTTCCATGTGCAAATACGCCGTTTCCCGGAGATCGAAAACTTCGTCCAGCTGTGATCTTAAAGCATCATCGTTTGTTACTTCGTCGAATGCGGCGATGCGGAGCGTGTCCATTGCCACTTCGACCGGTATAACTGCTTCAGTTCCATAGGTTAACCGGAACGGTGTTTCGCCAGTAGCTGCTTTGGTTGTGGTCCGGTAAGACCAGAGGACGGAGGGCAACTCGTCTACCCAACTTCCACCTAGCTCGTCTAACCTTTTTTTCAACCCATTGACAATGGTCCGGTTTACGGACTCCACTTGTCCATTGGCCTGGGGGTGCGCTACTGCTACAAATTTTTGTGCAATTTTCATCTCTTCGCACCACGCTCGGATTTTCTTGCCGTTGAACTGAGTGCCGTTGTCCGATACAAGGCTTCGAGGTAGGCCAAAGCGACAGCAGATATTTTTCCAAATGAAGTGCATGACCTCGTCTTCTGAGATTTTCGATAAGGCTTCAGCTTCAACCCACTTAGTAAAGTAGTCTACCGCGACAATGATGAACTTTTTCCGACCCGTGGTTTGAGGGAATGGCCCCACCAGGTCGATTCCCCATTGGGCGAAAGGGCATGGAGCACTCATGATGGTCATTTCCTCCCCCGGCTTGTGGATGAGCGAGGCATATTTTTGGCATTGTATGCAGTGTTGAACATATCGGTGCGTGTCCTTCTTCATGCCGGGCCAGTAATATCCGGCCCGATGTAGTTTCTGCATGAGGGCCCGAGCTCCTCCATGCTCACCACAACCACCTCGATGTACTTCATCCAGAACATGCTTTATCTCCTGTTTTCCCAAACACCTTGCTTCTACTGTGGTGAAGTTTCTTTTATATAATGTCCCATGCCGTACGAAAAAGTGCCTTGCCTTATATGCCAAGCGGTGCTGCTCTCTCTTGGTGCCAGCTCGCTCTCCTCTGAAGTATTTGAACAAAGGCGTTCTCCAATCGGGCTCTTCGTCTATTACCATTATGCCCGGTGTTGGGGTAGGGGCAATAAGGATAGTGATCTTTCTTTCAACACAATCGACGACTGACGACCCGACTTTAGCGAGGAAGTCAGCTCGCTGGTTGTCGTTTCTCGGAATTTGATGCATGGTACAGACTTCAAAAGTTTCTTGCACAGCTCGGGCTTTATTTACATAACTCTTCATTCTATCGTTTTTTATTTCGTAGTCCCCTTCGAGTTGGTGTATTACCAATTGAGAGTCGGAGTATATTCGCACCACGCGCGCTCCGAGCTCTTGAGCGATCTCCATACCTCGGATAAAGGCTTCATATTCTACTTCATTATTGGAGACCCGAGGTAACCTAACGGCAAACTCGACTTCCGTTCCAGTGGGATCAATAACTATTATCCCTGCCCCCGCTCCCGAGGTTGTAGATGAACCATCCACGTAAATTTTCCACTCTTTTTCGATGGGTATCCTGGTGGTTTCTCGGATGAAATCCGCTAGCGCTTGTCCTTTGACCGAGGTACGGGGTTGATATTGAATCTCGTACTGTCCCAGCTCGATGGCCCATTTAACAATTCGCCCTGACGCGGTAGGTTGACCTAGGGTCTGTCGAAGGGGTAAGCTTGTGCGAATCACCATGATATGCGACAGGAAATAAGGCCGGAGTCGTCGCGTAGTGAGGACCAGCGCGTATGCTATTTTTTCGACTTCAGAATATCGGCTTTCCGACGTAGTGATGATCTTACTAGTATAGTAGATCGGTCTTTGTTGATTATTAACTTCCTTAAACAAAACCGAACTGATGGACTCATCACCCACTGACAAGTATACAAACAGGGTTTCACCCTTTTCAGGGGTGCTAAGAATCGGCAGGCAAGTAAGAGATCGTTTTAATGCTTCGAATGCGAGCTGGCATTCGGTGGTCCATTCGAACTGAGCTGTTTTCCTTAGTACTTTGAAGAAAGGCAGGCTCTTATCAGCCATTCGCGATATAAACCGAGCTAGGGCTACAACTTTTCCTGCCAAGGATTGGACTTCCTTGATGGAACGAGGAGGTGTCATCTGAAGTACGGCCTCCACTTTATCTTGGTTTACCTTGATGCCTTCCCGATTAACAATGTATCCCAGGAACTTTCCAGCTTGTACTGCGAATGCACACTTAGCAGGGTTCAACTTCATTCCATATAAACGAAGAGTTGCAAAGGTCTCAGCTAGGTCTGCGAGATGCGTAGAGCGCCTCTTGCTTTTAACTAACATGTCATCAACATAGACCTCAATGCTGCGTCCGAGTTGGGCCCGAAACATCCTATCCATCAATCGTTGATACGTGGCTCCTGCATTTTTCAGGCCGAAAGGCATCACCACGTAACAGTAAGTCCCCGTGGCGGTGACAAAACTTACTGCTGGCTGGTCCTTTTCGTCTAGCGGAATTTGGTGGTATCCTTCCGAGGCATCCATCATACTAAGTAGCTCGCATCCAGCAGTGGCATCTACAAGCTGATCTATGCGAGGTAAAGGATAATCATCTTTCGGGCAAGCCTTATTTAAGTCCCTGAAATCGATACACATTCGCCATTGGCCATTGGCTTTCTGTACTAACACCGCATTGGACAGCCATGTAGGGAACTGAATTTCCCGGATGTGTCCGATTTCCAGAAGTCGTTGAACTTCCTTCTGTATGATTTCGTCTTTTTCGGTACCGAAGTGTCGCCGTTTTTGCTTGACGGGCCTGCACTCGGGTCGTAAATTAAGCCTGTGTACAGCAGTTCGCGGCGATATACCGGTCAAATCACTTGGTTGCCAAGCAAAAACATCTTCATTAGACCGCAATAACGCTATCAGCTCGTCCCGAAGAGGTAGTTCTAAATCCTTACTTATACGGGTTTGTTTCATCATTCCGGGGACGAGGTCGATTGTCATCAATTCGTCCATAGGTTGTACATGATTAACTTTATCCTCTGGGTCAACTCGGGGACGCTTCTCGTCTCCCAAATCTTCTTTGGTGAGGGTATCGCGTCGGCCTTTCTCTGCTATCTTAACCATTTCGACATAACACGATCTCGATTGGGTTTGGTCGCCCCTGACCTCTCCCACCATCCCATCAACTGGGAACTTAAGCTTTTGATGAATGGTCGAAGGGACCGCCCGAAAGGTATGTAACATTGGTCGTCCTATCACGATGTTATACGAGGTCGGCGATCCTTCAACGATGACAAAATTGACAGTTTGAGTGCGTGTTCGAGGTGGAGTTCCTATAGTGACAGGGATTTTGACTTGTCCAATCGGCGTCAGGGACCCTCCTGTGAACCCAAATATCGGTGTGGTGACGGGGAAAACCGGGAGGTCAAGCTCCATTTGTAGGAAGCACTCGTAGGATATGACATCCACCGAACTTCCTTGATCAACGAAGGCGCGAGCGACGTCGTACCCTCCAACGTTAATCGTGATGAGGAGAGGGTCACAATGGAAATCGTCTAGGTCCGCTTCATCTTCAGGACCAAACGAGATAGTGGGATATTGACGATACTTCGGTGTAGAGATTTGGCAAACTTCATGATTATTTTTTAGGCTACCGAGATGACGTCTCCTAGCCCGGTGAGTATCTCCTCCCGTAGGGCCCCCTGAAATCATCTGAATGTACCCTCTCTTCGGCGCTGGCGGCGGGGGCGGTGCTCGTGGCGGGTTTCCAAACTGGGCTTCACGCTTCTGTCCCCGAGGTGAATCTATCTTCACAAAATCCCCGATCTTGTTATCTCTGATGAGACGTTCCACTTCGTCTTTCAGATGTGCACAGTCGTCGGTCGTATGTCCGTATTCGTTATGAAAACGGCAAAAAGTACCCAATGTCGGATCTCGACGGGGGGCTCCGCGAGCGGTCCTAGGCCACCGCAGATCAGCTCTCTTCTCGATCGCGTACAACACCTGGGACAGAGGAGCCGTAAGGGGCTGATACGATTGGAATCGTGATCCCTTAGCGTCTGAGGCGATACCTCGGCCGGGGGTACTAGCATCCCTTCGAGGTAACAGTGGTTCTTTGACTCTTTTTACTTCGTTGGCTCGTGTGTTCGCGGGTTGGTGAGATTCTTCTACTTTCTGCTGTCGGGCTTCTTCTAAGTTAATGAACCTAGACGCCCTCTCTAGGAGATGGTCAAAATCGGGCGAAGGTTCCAGCGCCAAAGCTCGGAAAAACTCATCATCTCTCAGTCCTTGCGAAAGAGCTGCCATGAGCACCTCGTCGCTGGTAGCGGGGACTTCCAAGGTAGCCGAAGTGAATCGTTTGATATAGTTTCTGAGACTTTCTTTCTCCTTCTGACGAACGCTGAATAGTGACAGAGAGGTCTTCTTACACTTCTTCGAACTAGCGAACTGGTTCATGAAAGCTTTGGCAAGCTGTTCAAAAGATCGGATGGTTCCGGCAGGTAACAGACCGAACCATGCTTGGGCCGGGCCTGCTAGAGTGGTGACGAAGGCACGGCACTTCACCCCTTCTGTGAGCTGGTGAAGTGAGGCAGTGTTGTTAAACCGACTCAAGTGTTCAGCTGGATCTGACGTGCCGTTGTACTCGAATAAGATCGGTCGGTAGTTAGCTGGTATAGGGTCGCTATCGAGATGACTAGCGAAAGGGCTAGATCCTACGAGATCTCGCGCTGGCCCACTTCGCAAGGCCTTCAACTCATCTATATCGCGTCTTAAGCTGTCAACTTCTGTTCTGACGCCATGACTATTACCCCCTCGGTTCTCCGAATAACTATCGCCCTCGTCCTCAGCTCGTCCTTCGTTCGGAGAACGTCTGAGATCTCTCCTGAGTCGGTTATCGTGAGATAAATTTTGGGTGTAGTTTCGGATGGCCGCGGTGATCATGGTTTCCACCTCGTCCCGGGTATATGTACGCTCATTAGGAGCCTGAGCGGGGGTTGCGGCTGGCCTTCTTGAAGCAGCTTCGCCATCCTGGAACTCAAAAGAGGGGCTGCTTGGGGTGAAAGGGATCCGACCCTCCTTTTCAGGTGTAAGGAAGCTACACCCCGACTTATCTTTCTGAACGGACGATGGATCAGCCGGTGTTCTGCGAGCTACTGCATCTAAATCCTTCTGCAAATTCCGGGCAGTGATATCTCCTTCTTCCATTATTCTCTACGTTGATAGCTCAGATCTGGACTTCCGGGGGGTAGATCTGATATTTTCCCGGAAGTTATCCCCAAGATTTTTAGATCTTTCCCACAGACGGCGCCACTTGATTTAGTCCGTAGGTCTTCGTCTTCCTCAAGCCAGCTTCGTCCGTACTCCGGTGGACAGACCTGCAACGCCGGGAGGGGTTCCCGGCGGGAAAGCTCCGACGATCAAGTCAGTGATCGGAATAAAGGGAGAGACGTGTATGTAATGTAATAGTAATGAGTGTATATTCTCGTGTGTGTGTGTGTTGATTCTCTTATTTATAGATGAGGAAAGCTTGGCCTCCAAGGCTTTCCTTTTTTAGGGTTTCTCTTTTCCCCCAAGTCATATATCTTGGGCCTGTATTGTCCTGGGCTCGCCCTACCCCGTTTTGGTATTGGGCTGGCGAGTTAAGGTACTCCCACGTGGTTCCGAGGTTCGCACCATACGGCGACCTCGCTCATAATACCGAGCTAAGTCGTCATGGGTTCTTCGTTGTGGGCCTATCATGTTGGGCTTGCCCTAATGGGCTTATGCTTATTTGTTAATTGTCAAACAAGCCCGTATCAACACCGGATGATCTTTTACCGTTGATCTACACACACCAATGTGGGTGTGTATTTGTGTGTATTAGTATGATAAATATCTACCCGGTGTATGTCACCCATTGTAATAAAATAGAGCATTTAGCTATGTCGTGTCCTATATTTATTTCAGTAACGATTCTTTAGTTTTACAAGATTTTCTATTTCACATTTTATTATATTCATTGCGACAGCAATTCTTAGTACTTAGTATAAATAATGATAAGACATTGTATACAATCTACATTACGTTTGTAGAATAGGACAAGATGTTAGTTCGTGTATTGTACTAAACATATATGAAGCAAATTTGCATTTGTTTTCCTCATAAATTAACACATTGAATCGTATACTTTAAAAGAAAAATCATTTACAAGCTTGGTTGTAAAACTCTTACGCTTTGCGATTCCGTTCAACGATTTGCTTATCGTAAGTAAAAATTGATTTGACATAACTATATCGATTGTTTACGGTCTAGTGCATTTTTATATGATTTCAGGATTCAATTGATTTTTTACGATTCAAAATATTTTTTATATTTTATGTTAAAAATAAAATTTACGATCTTATTTAAAATGAACTCTGATCCAGGTCCAATAAGGCAGGGGGGCTAATTCATGGTAGCCCAATAAGAAGTAATAAAAAATGAAACTAAAAAAAGAAGTTTAAAAGAAGTAGAAAGAAAATGAAAAGGAAGCTCGGATCTTTTTTTCTTGTAAACATGGGAAAGAGAAAAGGGCCACACTATGGCTGCAAAATAACCCGGTTGCATTAGATTAATTGCAGCCGTCCGGGTTGCCCCGGCAAGATACGGGCTGGGTTTTCTCAAAGCCAAATCCATCAGCTTATAAGGAATATAGAAATAAATCATGACAGCTTTTGTACATCGAACATCAAAAGCTTTTACAAACCACTACCGCTGGCGAAAAAATCACACACACAATACAAGTTCATTTTAAGTCAAAATTTGAATTATGGTGCACTTTGCCGAGGATATTGTAATTCGAGGGTGCATTCTGCTATTTTTGCAATTTAATGGTGTAAAGTGCGAAAAACTTGTAATTAGAGGATCCGATGATATTATAATTGGAGGGTGCATTCTGCTATTTTTCCAATTTAAGGGTATAAAGTGCGAAAAACTTATAATTAGAGGGTGCAAAATTGAAATTACCCCCAAATATGTATAAGTTGTCACTGCATCTGCGCCAAGTTTGGACATTTAAAAGAAAAACATAATAAATAAATAAATAAATAAAAGACTGTTCTTAGTGGAAAAACGTGATCAAGCAATATTCATCAAGTTCATCCATTTGGAAGGCAACAAATTGCAAAAGGAGTTTGCATAATGCAACGATAAAAATCGAAATTCAAGGTGGGTTTATTTAATTTGTTATTTCTACATATCTTATATTCTTATTATTTTCTGGTTTGGTTTTGTGCAGGCAAAGAATATTCCTCTACTCAAGAAAACATTATTAATCAATTAATTAAATAGTCTAAGTGTACACCACTTTGGGTTGTGTAAAAGCTCCCACATAAAGGTATCCCACACTTTTCTACTTTTCAACTACTCCTTCCACCTTTTTCTTAACTATTCATACATAAATTAAGTAATTAATTAATTAATTTTGAAAAATATATTGCAATACATGGAAGTAATTTAAGACTAGTGTATGCTTACTCCATGTTTAGAAATGTTGGAAGTAATTTAAGACTTTGTATAGATCAATGGTTCAAGATCATCCAATATATTTCATCGGATGTAGCATTTATAAAACCGCGTAGCATCTATATTTGAGATGCTTCGAAGCAAAAAGAAGAAGGTATATATCAATTATGGATTTTTTACACTTATTGCACTATAAAGTAATTCTTTGTGATTCGATAAGATCGCCCATAAATTTGGACATGCCAAACAATCATCCATCAATGATGGAAATTAAGCTTATAAGGGATTATATATCTAAGATAAGATATGATTATGACATTCTTAATCCTCTTTCTTCAATGATCAATCATCTTAAGCAAAGAAAAATTATTTAAATGCAAATGAGAGGTTTTTCTTTTTTGAGACATGATAAACTCTACTCACGTATATTAATATTTTGTAAACCATACAAAAAATTCATAAATTGCACTGAACAACTATTTTGTGCGACAAATTCGATCTAACATATGTTGATAAATGCATAACACTCGAGTCATTATAATAAGATGTGGAGGCTTAATTATAAAAAAATAATGGTGTGAGACATAATATATGAGTGCATTTGAATTTGACAAAATAAAGCATGGAGATCGAATAATAGGGGCATATATATAATAATTAGAAGACGACATTAACTTTAGAGATTGAAGAAAAACAAGGTACTCATCATGTTACTAAAAGATTGTGATTGACAGGACCAAAATTCAATGCTAATTAACTTTTCGGATTTAGGACTTGGTCAAATTTTATGATTTGGGGATATGATTAGGTCAAAAAGTTGTTGTAAAAACACCTGTTTTCCATACATTTATTTGGGTCTAAAATCTTTTAAAAAGAGTGAAAATTAGGGGTGGGAATCAGACCGAACGGATCATAAATAAATTTTTTAGAAATTTTTCATTTTTCTCGAAAGTTAAAAAAATGGGTTCCGATTCCGTATAAAAAAAATCGGAAATCAAAAACTCATTCCAATTTTGGTATACTTTGGAATCGGCGGAATTTTGAAGATTTCGAATATATAATAAGAATTTTCATAAATAAGTTCAATTTTTTTTTCCAGATTTTCCAACAAAATACAATAAAATTCAAAAGAGAGTTCAACAAAATGCAATTAAACCACCTGTGCGAACAACAAAATGCAACATAGAGTTTCTAAAAAAAATGCAACAAATAGTTTGTGATACCAACTAATTTTTTATACGATTTTAGTTTTCTTGGTCTTTGGGTAATTATATTTTTATATCAGAAATTATATTACAAATAACAAAATATATCATAAAATTATTTTACAACTATATGTTTAAAAGTACCTTTATTTAATCAAAATAGCATATAATCAAAATTCAAAAGTAACTTTTTATAAATAGGATATATAAGTCAACCTATCTTTCTCACATTTTCAAACGATCAATTCTTGTTGAGAGTTATACAGATCACGGATTGCAATAGTTGTAGCGAATAATTGCTCTGATATAAATATAATGCAGCAACTTAATAATTCACAACTTTTAATTCTACAGGAAATATGGGGGCCATTATATTAATTAAAATAATTGAACATGGCCTTCTATATATTAATTATTTTCTTTTAATTTTTGCATGAATTATACATTGCCTTCACGAAAAAGTTCAACCACTAGGATTTTTTTCTTTCAAAAAAGTTGATTGATCATAATACCAAAATATGTATTAAAAGTTGGAAAACAAGACGTTATAAAGTTTAATTTGGATACATTGAATAAATCAATAAATATTGCAATTAATGACAGATGCAAGGTTAGTAAAAAAAAAAAAAAAGGGACAACATCTTTTATTTTTTTCATTGTTTGTACTTCCCCCCCCCCTACAAATTCAAAAAAGAGATTCTCCTCCTTCAAAATTTTGTTTCAGTTGCACTTTGCCCCAAATCACAAAATCCAATGTATTTTTCGACGGAATTTTCATTTATCCTTCCATTTCAAAGGCATTTGAGTTATTTTTTTTTTCATCCAAATCGTAATATCTTTATATTTTCCAATAGATGAAAAAACAAACCTATTTCACTAATTTCATTAAAATATAATTTCTATTTCACTAATTTCATTAAAATATAATTTCTCCCAAAATTGTGAGAATCTTTAATTTATTATTCAGCTAGCAGGCCCGTCCTAAAAATGATGCAAATGCCCTTCAATTTGATGTGTTTGTGGCAACTTACATGAAAAATACGACAGTAAATGTAAAGTTGGGATGCAAAGTGCCATTGGAACAAATTTTTTAAGTCGTGAAATTTCTTTTCTAAATTTGTAGGAAGGAAAAGTGCAAAAATTGAAAATTTACAGGGGCGAAGTGGATTTTAAAAATTATCACATTTATTTGAAGGAAAAAAAAAAAGAAAAAAAGAAAATAATTTGGTGTTGATTATATGTAAGGTGTAGTAGTAGTAGGGTAATGGTGTCTGGTTTTGGTTGGCTTTTATGACTTTGTCGTCTGTCCTTTTATTACACACACACACACTCTTTCTTCCCCTCCCCCCTCATCCTTTATTTAATTATCACCTCCCTCCCCACTCTTTCTTCTAACACACCACACCCCACTTTTTTTATCTTCACATTTATTATATTTCTTCCTCCGTTATATATATATACACACACACACACACACATATATATATATATATATATATGGTTCTTCTTCCATAATTCTCCAAACCCTAGAGTTCTTATAGCCATGGAAGTGTAATTGGTGGGGAGCATACTTTTTTGAGGGGAATGTTGTTTGGCTCGAGGCCCTTCTTAACAAAGATCTATCTATTATTTTCTTCTCATATTCTTCTGCTTCTTTATGCTTAATTAATTTCTCTCCATAAATATGTATATATAGTGTGGTAATATAGAGTATTTTAATTATTATTATCTTAATAATGGATCATGTGTTAGTGGCGTCGGACCAGGCTTCATTCCCCCCAATCTTTTGCTCCCTCTGCAATAAAAACTTCATCACCCTATTTTTTTTATTTACTCTCTCTCTCTCTCTCTCTCTCTCTCTCTCTCTCTCTCTCTCTCTCTATATATATATATATATATATATATATATATATATATATATATATATATATATATATATGATTTCTGCTATAAGTCTTGGTGTTTCTTATGAATAATATAGCTAGCTAGGGTTTGTGTTGGTTTGAAATATTTAATGAGGTTGTTGGCATGCAAGAGAAGATTGGTGTAATGATTAAAGTTGAGATTTTATTTTCTATTTTTTTCTTTTTTTTTTGTTTTGTTTTGCAGCAGAAGACAAGATCCATTGAAAATAGAGGTACCTAATTTATTAATGGATTTTTGTTCATCAATTTTTTCCATTAATTAATCACACGGAGATTTGTTCAGCAATTTCTCTCTTGTTTTAAATGATTATAGTAATCATGTTTCTGATGATATATAGATATATAGCCTAAAGAATGTGGCCTGTCAGTTTGTTCTGTGGTTGTTGGATCTGCATCTTTTTAACATTATATTTACTTTTATCATTGCACTATCATTGTTATATTATTGGGCTGTTTCTCAATGAATTTTATATATATAATAAATATATATATCTTAGTTATGCACCTTTTTCTTTAATTTTATACATATATCCAAGTAGGGTTTTATATACTTTTGTGCTTATGTTTGTTTTTTTCCGATGGTCTTTTTCCGGAGAAGAAGTAATGACGGTATTTGGGGAATAAGCATCGGCTAACTCTGTACCAGCAGCCGCGGTACGATAGAGGATGCAAGCGTTATCCGAAATGATTGGGCGTAAAACGTCTGTAAGTGGCTTAAAATAAATAAAGATAATTTGGATGCATATAACATTAAATTTTATTTAATTATTAGAATTGCTATAGTTTTATGTTTTTGTTTTGCTTTCAATATTAATGTTACTTAAATATCATCACCCTAATATGAAATTAATACATCACATAATATATTTTGCTATATTAAGCATAAATATTTATTTCTATTTTTTTTTTTGAATTTTTATTTGATCTAGTTTGTGTATACATATAATGTTAATGTAAGATTGGTGTAATATTTATTTTTGAATTTTGAATTTTTTTTTTTGCATATTATTGTATTGTAATGTTAGTATTAAAAATATATTTCAAATAAATTCTATTTTTAGCATTTTAATTGAAATTTTCGGCCACGACGAAGCAGCGACGTTGCAATTAAACTGAAACGACAGTGCCCGCGACAATGCACAGCGCGAACCATGAGTATTGCACGTTTACAGAATGATTCTTACCGTGTGAAGTTACCCTTCTTCATACCAGAAGGTTATATTATATATATATATATATATATATATATATATATATATATATATATATATATATATATATATATATATATATATATATATATATATATATATATATATATATTAACCTTCTGGTGGGGCAATTTTTTTTTTTGGTGTAGTTTTAAAGTGTAGTTTTTAAAATGGGGTTGTTTTGGGATGGGTAACCGAATTGGGGTTGAACGCCACCCACCACGGCGGCACCGGCAGGAGACGCCAGCTCCAACGGCGTCTCCATAGGAGATGCCACCGGTGGTGGCGTCTTCTCTTTAAAATATTAATATTTTAATATTATAATATTATAATATTTTAATATTTTAATATTTTAATATTTTAATATTTTTAATTTTTATATTAATATTTTTAATATTTTCTGATTTTAATTTTTTTTACAAAATAAAACATTAATGTTAGTATTATTTATTACATTTTATATATTTTCTCCAGTGTTAAATTAATCATTGCTTATATTTATCTAATTAACACACTAAAATAGTGTACAATCTTAAAAACATGTAAACAAAAACAAAAGGAGTTCTAGAAAATAAAATAGTTATATAAAATAAATAAATCCAATAAAAGAGTTATATAAAATAAATAAGTCCAAAATGAGTACAAGAAAATAAAATTGGCACTATAAAGTCAATGCCATATACATATATATATATATATATATATATATATATATATATATATATATATATATATATATATATATATATATATATATATATATATATATATATATATATATATATATATATATATATATATATTATTTACATTTGCTTGTTATTTTATATTTTTTTTTCAAATTACTCAAAAAACCAATCATACATATTTTACAAACATCAATAAACAACACTCTTGATTTTTTTTATTAAGGTATTTGAAGAAATTAACACAAAATAGATACATATTTCTAAAATTTAATCAAGTTATAATAAATCAATCCAAAATATGATCATTAAAGTTACACCAGAAAATATAATTTCATACTTCAAACTGCCACTATTAATTGGTCAAATTTTGCGGTACCATTTCTTCCCTTCCAGTTAGTACATTCTACTGAATTTTATAAAAAAAAAATTAATTTATTGGAAAACAAAAATGCAAAAAATGACCAAGATTGTACACTATTTTATTGTATTGATTAGATAAATATAAGCAATGAATAATTTAACACTAATAGAGAAAATATATAAAATTTAATAAATAATACTAACATTAATGTTTTATTTTGTAAAAAAAAAATAAAAAATCAGAAAATATTAAAAATATTAATATAAATATTTAAAATATTAAAATATTATAATATTATAATATTATAATATTATAATATTAATATTTTAAAGAGAAGATGCCACCACCGGTGGCATCTCCTATGGAGACGCCGTTGGAGCTGGCGTCTCCTGCCGGTGCCGCCGTGGTGGGTGGCGTTCAACCCTAATTCAGTTACCCACCCCAAAACAACCCCATTTTAAAAACTACACTTTAAAACTAAACCAAAAAAAAATTGCCCCACCTTCTGGTAGCTTCTGCTAAGGCCTCAAATCACTGTCATTCAAGATTTGTCATCTTTTTATAGATGTCAAGACTCAAGAGTACTAACTATTTGTTTCCCCTTCTTTCCAAGTGTATAATTAAATTGTTAACTAATTGATACTTTTACAAAAAAATATATTTCTTCTTCTCATTATTCTCTCCTTTTCTTTAAATATATAAATATATATGGTCATTATATAGAACCTACAATCCTTATTTTTGCTATTGTAAATTATATATGTTTATATTTGTTCTACTCCTTGTATTTTGCCATTGTAAAGCTAAAATTAAAGGAAATTAGTGGCAACAATTTTTTTTTTATTAATTATTATTAGTGACAAATTTCAATATTGTCACATAATATAACTATGTCAACCAATCCCAATAACTATCCAGATCTATCCGAATTTATTTTAACTAAATGAAGTAGATTAAAAAAAAATAATAATAATACAGATGGCATGCTATAATATATATATTATAAAATTTCATATAATTTCGATATTTCTAGTGGGTTGCCCGGGATTCGAAGCCGGAACTAGTCGGATGGAGTAGATAATTTCTTTATTATATACAATGGATGATAATTTATAGTTTATGATACCGCGCAAGATCACAAAATTGAAAGGTCGTTCTCAAAAGTCAAAACTTATATATTTTTCTTTTCTTTTATGACTAACATGTAATTTTTTTTCAATATTTTTCATGTTACATACCGGGAAAGTAGGGAATAGGGCAGGATTCGAACACCTCTACTGTAATTGTCGACGATACGTACCAAATAATATCTTTCTTATACATAGATTAAAAAAAAGAAAAGAAAAAAAAAAGAGAATAATGTGGAAAGATGTTGTAATTGTATATATATATTTTTTTTTGGGAATAAATAAAATTTTTTTAGTTTTAAATTGAAGGATAGATTGGAAGAAGGAAAAGAAAGAAAAGAAAGAGTTGATGTGGAAAGGTGAAAGAAGAGAAGGGGCCATTTCAAGACAAGAAAGGATGACACATCACTGCCATTGGTGGTTTATGTCATCAATTTGCTCTGAACCTGATGCATCATAATTCATTACATACATTAATTAATTCATTCTTGCACATATTAATTTCTTCCTTTTTTTCTTTTCTTTTTTGGTGTTTTTAGTATACATTTTTAGTAAATTTTCACATTCTTATTTGATGTTGCTTCACCCAAATAACATCCATATTTCAATTGGATATTAATTTCATAGTTTTGGGTTGAATTGAGATTCATAGGGTGTGTTTTTCTTGAAATATGATTTACATAATTACAATTTAGGATAACAGTTTTGCTACAAGGATAAGAACATTTTTGAGTATATGATTCATATATATATATATATATATATATATATATATATATATATATATATATATATATATATATATATATATATATATATATTACTAGTGTACATGTGACTATGTTCTTTTGTCAATAACTTAGCTCGTTTGATCCACTTTATTTATAGAGAAATTACGAGAACTCCCTTGAGGTAATGCCTGATTCCGAGAATTCCCTCCATATTTGCGTGATTACAAAAAAAATCATAAAGATTAATGCAGTAAGAGAGACTGTGTAAGAGGACAACATACCTCATAGGAGTTTTCGTAGTTACGCAAACATGGAGGGAAATTTTGTAATTAGTTCTTTACCTCGGGGGTTTTTTCATAATTTGCTACAAAATAGTATAAACAAGACTTTTCTCTCAAATAGTATAGTCACTGTCAATATTGAAGCCAATGTTTCCCCAATTAATGCATTCCAATTTTGTTTTTATTTAAACAATGATGTGTCTATCTGTTGTGTTTATTTATTTCTTTCCCTGAAATTTACTGAGGAACGAACAGTACAGATGTCAGCTTAAGTTGTGCAGGTTTTTTTGCTACTACTCCCACAATTTAAGCAATCCCTCAATTTCAATTTCTTTTACTCTGATAAATTACTACACTGATTAATTATTACTGCCACTTTTTTTTTCCTTCTCAAACAAATTTTAGGTTTCACTCAACTATATTAAAAAAAAATTATTAAGAAAATATAAAGTAAAAGGCATGGTTTTTCTTAAGTGGGTACTGGTTAGCATTTTAAATTTTTTTTTTTAAATCAACAAGAAAAAAAGTTGACATAAATCTCCCGTTAGAATCTCGAAACCGGCATGTTTAAAACTTGTTTGAATTTCAAAATTATATTTTTTGTCGAATTGCTATTGACTGATTTAAATGGATAAATGATGATGTGGCAGTGGGGAGAATGTACATACTTTTACTTCAAAATTTGATTTTTTTAAAGTGAATTAGGATGATGGGTATACTAATCAACCTACCCATTTTTGAACCAAATAATCGGATGCCAACCACAAGCGATTCACAAAGATTGGATCGACAATGATTTTTAAATTTGAGCAAAATTGGTTTATCGAATGGGTTAGTTTTTAGTTCGATAATTGACCGCCCAATCCACTCCCGATCCTAATTTTATGTTAATAATTTGTTTCAAATTGTATTGCAGTGCTTTATATTTATATTGTAATATAAAAACTATGATTATTAAACTATATGTTAGATAGAACATATGGTTGAATACTCATTCCGTATATAATAAAAGGTCGGATACTCAAAACTCGAGAGGAAAACCAAAAACCATACCAAAACTATGACGTGTATTATTTATTTTACTAAACCCTAATAATTTTGGTACCACCTTTAATCTCTTAGATATCGTGGAGCAGATCAGACCCAACCAATCGGCTTTGCTGGATACTGGAAACTATCGGCTCGATTTTTATAAGTCGGGTAATGATTGGCGACCAACTTTGTTATTTGTAAAATAAATCAGTTGGTTAAATTATTGACCATTTAATTAAAAGGGATAATTAGCAATACCCCCCTCATCTAGGTAAATGAGTTAAGAAAAACCCCCCTCCCAAAAATAATTAGAGAAAACCCCCTTACCTAATATTCTACCCAAATATTATTTAATAATTCCCAAACCACCCTTTCTCACTCTTATCTCTTCTCTCTCTCTTTCTCTCTCTCTCTCTCTCTCTCCTCTTTCTCTCGCACACATAAAAACACACACACACACACAAATTAGTGAGAAATCTCAACAGGAGAAAGCTCAACAGGAGAGTAAGGAGGATTCCGCCGCCGCCGCCGCCGCCGCCATCGTCTCCGCGCACGCGTCAGCTGCTGGAGTGAGGAATCCATCGCCGTCGCCGGTGTTGCGATGAATCTATCGGGTCGAACCGACAACGCCATCAAAAACCACTGGAACTCAACCCTCAAGCGCAAGTGCTCCTCCTTGAGCTCCGACGAAGGCGGTAACTTCGATAACAACGACGGCGGTGGCGGAGATTACGGTGGTGGTGGTCAGCCGGAGCGGCCGTTGAAGAGATCCGTCAGCGACGGGTCGGGTATACCCGTTTCGGGTATGTACTTCAACCCGGGCAGCCCGTCCGGGTCGGACGCCAGCGATTCGAGTCTGCCTTCCCATGTCTATAAACCGGTGGCGAGATCCGGCGTCGTTTTGGTTGAAACCGCTTCTTCCTCCGTCGTTGACCCGACGACCAGTCTCAGCCTGTCTCTACCCGGAGTTGACCCGACCGAGTCAACCAATCACAGGACCGAGTCAACTCAACCCTTAGCTGTTAATCCCATCATCCATCAACCTTAATCGACTATGTACATGTTCATAGTCGATTAAGCTAATCGACTATGTTCTGGTATTCGATTAAGGTTGATCGACTCCATTTTTTTTTATTTTTTTTGGATTTCTTGTTTATTGTTTCAATTGTATAAATCATTTATAACGTTTATATCTTTTTTTTTTCTAACTAAAATATAGTTGATTTTGCATTTTTTCGCAGTTGTAATTTGTTATGTTTAGTAGCAGATTCTTAATCGACTATGCTTCATCATAGTCGATTAATACACGTGATATAGAAAAAAAGAATTAAAAAAACAAAAAAAAAATTAAATAATTAAATAATTTCCTTAATCGACTATGAAGCATAGTCGATTAAGGCTTAATCGACTATGCTTCATAGTCGATTAAGAAAAAACGGAAAAAAAAAAAAAAAAAAAAAAAACTGCTGAGCGTGACCCAGTGCTGATGTGGTGGGCGGGGGCAAAGCTGGAAAGCATAATGGCTCAAAATGGGTGTGGACTTTTCTCAAATGGACTAAAATATTTTGGGCCTCCCTCAATTAAAAAAAATAGTAAGGGGGTTTTCTCAAAGAGCCCCTAATTAAAAAGTAATGTTTAATGAATAATTTTTGTATTTTTCCTTTCTATAATGAACAAACTCAGCAGCCCAAGTTTAGCATTTCTTCTTATGAAAGAATCACGTGCGCTTTATAAGTACCCAAATTTGGCCCGGCCCATATGGCCCATTTTCTCATTTCCACATTCCAATCGATATTATTTTTCTTGAATTGGTAGAGAGATTTTTTCGACCTATATAATTAATTAAGTGAGAGCAAATTTTACCTACCTCTTGATTTATATCTGGTAGTGTGGATGCTGCACTCGATGTAATATATTGGCTGATCTTACATTATTAATCTAAACATAATAATGGCTTAATTCCACTTTGCACCCTTGAAATATACCATTTTGGCACTTTGCACCCTCGAAATAAATTAATAGCACTTTGAAATACAATAAATCATGCATAATGCACCCCAAATGATTTTTTAAAGCTAAAAAATATAAATTTAATATTTGTAGTGATATTTTTTTAGGATGCCAAATGTCAAATATTTTTTTTATTCATCAATCATTTTGAAACTATAAAGTTCAAAAATAAAAATACATTCCATCAACATATTTAAAAATTATATTGTTTTATCAAAATAAAATATTTTACGAAAAAAAATCATTCAGCTATTACGTTATCAAGTTATCTGAAAATTATTTTTTCTTCCAAATATTTTCACTTAATATTTTACAAACAGTGACATAAAAGATCCACAATCGAATAATTTAGTGATAAAAGATTATTTTTTTTATTTTTCTTTTGTAAGATAATGTAGTTTTTTTTAAATAATCCGGTGTAATTTTTATTTTTTCGCACTTTGTCCGCTCGAAATTAGGTTTGAGGTTCAAGAAAACAACAATTTTTTTTATTTTGTACCCCAAAAAGAAAAACACCAATGAAAAATAAAATTGCCTTTATTATTCAATTGAGGGTGCATTGTGAATGATTTATTGTGTTTTGAGGGTGCAAAGTGCTATTATTATTTTTCGAGGGTGCAAAGTGCCAAAATGGTATATTTCAAAGGTGCAATGTGGAATTAAGCCCATAATAATACACACACACACACATTTATTTACTGCAACGGCTTCCGTGCATCTCATTGCTTCTTGCTTTCGAGCCCCCGCCTCATTCACAGTCAAAACTCTCCTTTCCAGCAGAATGGGTCATTTCTTTCAACAGCGGTTAGGCCTTTTTTTGTTTTTTTTTTTTGGCTAATTCTACTGCGTGCAAAATTACCTGATGTTTTTTCATCAGGTGTAGGATCTCATAGATCTTGAAATCTCTACTTAGTCTCACATCGAACGTACTTCCTCTATTTCATATTATGAATTTTTTTGTCCCAAATTATTTGTCAGTTTAGAATTTCAAAAAAACATTACTTATATTTTTTCAATTTTATCACTTATCACTCTTAATTCTTTAATTTAATAATAAGAATATTTTAGTATTTACTATATTATTTTGCTAGAATCTATGGATATTTATTGAATTTTTTAATATGTGCATAACCACAACGATATATCATATGGGGCGGATGGAGTATAATATATATGCTATTAAAACCTTCAATGACCCGACAAGTTACACTTCATAACAACTAAACCATTTGTCATGTTTTGTAAAAGTCAAGACTCTCATTATTTATGTTATTACACATGGCTATTTTATTTTAATTGTTTTATAAACTCGAAGATTTTAATTGTGGAATAAAAAATATATTCATAATTATAATTTGTGCCCATTTCTATTTGATCTTAGTTTTGCTCTTCTTCTTTTTTTTTTTTTTTTTGTTTTCCTTGTAATCATTTTTTTAAATATGTTCCTAAACAATTTCCATTTTAGGTAAAGTTGCCTCACAAATAATTAAGAAACTAATCCAAGTATCCTTCAAATGGCCTAATTGGCAGAGCAGGATATCGCGTAATTAATAATTCGAGTTCGAATCTCATTACCAAAGTTTTTTAGATCGAATTTATCTTGAATGGTTGATGCCTAGCGTCGAAATGAATTGTTTCCGTCTAGTAAAAGAGGCAAAAAATATTAATACTATAAGAAACCCACAACACATTGAACTTGTTTTTCTGCAATGTAAATAAAATAAATAAAATAAATAAATAAATAAAATGAAAAGAAGGAAACCAGAGTTTTGTGTTTATTCCGGTATTTAATAACACAGCTCTTGTGAGCCTGACGTTGAATAATTCAGTGCATTTAATTAACGTGATACATTTATTTCCTGCAATTTGCTACAGTTTTTGGTAAAGAATAAGAGCAACTCCAACCCATTGTTATCAAATACTGATTTAATAATCAGGATTATACTTTGATATCTCTATACAACTAGTGAACTCCAACCATAAGTATCAAAAATCAATTATCAAACAAATTTATGATTATTTATTTTTTTAATCCATTTTAAATAATCATACAAACCAATTTTTCTGGTAAACTATCCTCAAAATCAATATTAATCAAGTTTTTATTTTTGAAAACTGAAAAAATAATAATAAAAAATATATATATACATAGAGATTTTTTTTTTCGTGGAACTTTGTTGAAGCTCTAGAGAGAAAAAAAAATTGTGTTGAGATATTTTTGAGATTTTTTTTTCAAGTGGAAATTTGTTGAATAGGTAGATAATTTAATTTTATTCTGTTGAGATTTTTACATAAAGAAAAAAACTCAATTTTGTTGAGGTTTTTTTTTTTCACGTGCTCCTATTTTTACTTGGGACGTATTTGATAATTATTAATTTGGGATGTATTTTTACTTTCAGATGGATGAGTTATCAAAATAGAACTCTATTTTAATAACCTCATTGGAGGAGATAGTTTTTAAAATTGGGGAGTCAAATGAAGGTTAATGGGTTTGATAACCCATTCAATAACCCGCATTGAAGTTGCTCTAAGATAATCAATTTTGAAATAAGTATACAGATCATTAAAATGGAATATATATATATATATATATATATATATATATATATATATATATATATATATATATATATATATATATATATGAAAAATGAAAAACCAATAATTCAAATGAATATACATATATATTGGGGGTTGGCTTCTTTGCCCTTCTCCACAACAAATCCTTTTCCTTTTACCACTTCAAATCACTAATTAAGAAAGAAACACTTCTTCATCTTCTTCTAATAATAATAATAAACAATTATTATAAGAATAAGTATAATAATAATAGTAATTATTATAATACACAAGACCATATAAAACATCAAATTACAATCTTGATCCACATTTAGAAGGAAAAAAAAAAAGAAAAAAAAAAAACACTTTCTTGAAGGTAGTTCACAATTAATTATCACTTGCATTCTTCCAAATTTCCTCGAGCTCCCGAGCGAAAGTGTCCTGCCTTCCGACAACAATGGTGATGTGATCCTTATTTTCGACAACCTTAACGTGTGCACGTGGGATTCTTGACTGCACGTTGTAGCTGCACTCGACAGGGATAACTTCGTCGTCTTTACCATGGTATATTGTGACGTCGCATTTCAATCGATTCTTGATTTCGTCGAGATAACTCTCTATTTTTCCGGCTGTGCCGCATATTATGTTGTGTAGTGTGTGCCACGCTGCGTTGTGTGTGTGCAGGAAAAATCCCTCCATCAAGTACGTTCTCATCCTGCAAAACACGCTTTCTTTTCGTTAGAAGGATACCACAATCTAATTGCAGTTAGTGCACCTGTGTTATATTGAATTGCTGATATAACAACACTTGTATTATAAATATTATTTCGAAAAAAGTTAGGAATTTTACAAAACTAAAATGAGGCTTTGGAGCTCCCTCCGTTCATAATTAACAGTCGTTTTTCACTGTTGCCCAAGTTTTAAGAATTTAATAAATGTATTGTCATTTTAGAGTTCTAATAATGCATTAACTGCATTTTTATTAATTTCGCCCCTTGTCTCTTAATTGTTAATAAAAAAATAATTACTCACATGGGTGTTTAGTATTTACTATGTTATTTTTGGTATAATCTATACATATTTACTGAGTATCTTAATATACGCGCAACCACCCAAAACGACAAATAATATGGAACGAGGGAAGAATTAAGTTTGTACACGTGTTTAAAAAAAAAAATGTTCCTAAATAAAATGGGACCTTTGGTAGTTTGTGCAATCACTACACACCAACTAGACCACTGTGGACTATGTGGAGTGTTAATGAATATCGCATGTGCAATAAGTGCCGGTTTTTATAGTCCCGCACAAAGTAGGTGGCCATCACGCGACAATAATAAATGAGACAATGAGAGTAGGGAAGAATTAGCAGACCTGTTTCTGGTCACTAGTTTGGCGAGAAATTCCCATATGCGGTGGTTCTTGCATATGACCAGGCATATAGTCCTGCTTATGTGTTCGTACCAGCAAGCCACCGACGCGCCAAATGAAATCACCGGCCACACGCGCCGTGGGGCCACTCTCCTCATCATGTACTGTGTGGCTTGTTCCCCTTTTGGTGTTGGAAAATACGGCTGCAAATTTTTCGGACCCCCATCATTAATTAGTAATATATTTTATTAATAATCACATTGATTTTTATGCAATTAATTGACCGTCCATGTTAGATCATCTATTCTTAATTAGCACACGTTTATGAAATTAATATTAATTAAGTACAATGTAGTACTCCTACAAGTTTGGTCTACAAGTTTCAACAATTTTATGTACTATCATTGAAAAAACAAAAACAATTAGGCTCCTATGTTATCTTGTTATTACTATTTTTAATCGCCCCCTAAAGTAAGGTTTATATACGAAAAAACCTCTAATTTTTTCATAATTACATCCACACCCCTGCAATTTGTAGATTTATTACAATAACACCCTTTTGTAGGGGGTGGATGTAAGAAATTTACAAACTGCAGGGGGTTGGATGTAATTTGTCAAAAATGAGGGAGTTTTTCGTAATTATGCTTTAGCTTGAGGCTTTTAGTTAAAAAAAATTATTTTATATCTACAATTTAGTCTTTTTTTTCTATAAATATTTATTTTTATGACCTGTCTACAGCTGCGTATTTTAATGCATTTTAACTTTTAAGTAGAAAATAAATAAGGATGGAGGATCTCGTTTTATGTTCATAATAAATGCAAAAAAGCAAAAATAAAAATAAAATAAATAAATAAATAGTGAATAAAAACTCACCGGTGCAAGTAATGTCAAGGATTTGACAGAGCCAGGGTATTTGACAGCAAGGGCAAGAGCCAAAATGCAGCCAAGTGAATGAGCTACAATGTGGAAAGATTTCACCTTATGCGCTTCGATAACCGACCTTTCTATCATCTCCAAATGCTCTCTTAATGTGTAGAGCGAATCTGTTGGTTTCGGGCTCCTCCCGAAACCAAGCAGATCCACTGCAAATAGCCTGTACTTTGATTTCGCGGACTTTGAGAAATTCGGATATAGCGTCTCCGTCCAAAATGCGGACGATGATATGAATCCGTGGATGAAAATAACGTCTTCCCGCACATTATTGTAATCTGAGTTCCAATTACAAAATAAAAAAAATAATTAAGGACAATTTTTTTAGGTGACCATATATAGTGTTGTAATACTCAAAAAATAATAAATCTCTATATTAAATTGTAGGGAGTTTTGTGAAACAGCGGGGGTCATGGCCCCCTGTTTCACTTTGAAAATACTCGTCCCCTCCGAAGAGTATTTTTAGATTTCGATCGTATAAGAAATTTATACTAAGAAAAACAAGTTTATTATATATCCATGTGTTAATACAAATTCCTTAAAGCCTCTACGTAATGACAATATTAACAAAAAAAGAAAAAAAATCCCTATAATATTTTTTTTAGCACAAAGTCCCTAAATAATGAGATTTTTTAGAAGCTAGTGTGCTAAAATAATTGCATTGTATGGATTTTTTGCTGATATTAATTGATGACACGAATATTTTAGTTAGAATTAGGTGAAAAACAAGCGGTGTGTGTTGAATGCAATAAATCCCTAAAAAATGAAAATATTAAATTGCAAAAACCAAAAATAAATTAATTTTTTTTATAATTCATTTTAATAATTTGTTCTTCTTCTTCTTACCTCCAGTAGCTCCATCAACTTTAACGAAGAGAGATTCTTTGCAAGATGCGCTACTCCACGACGTGCAAGTAGCGCAATCGCAATCCGACCACCTCGGGCTCGGCAGCGTTTGCTGCCCTCCGATTCTCCCCTGCAGCATTTCAATCACCGTCGAATTCACCGTGAACGTGGACCCCACTCCACCGTCCCCCCTCCGTTTCACCTTCTTCGACTGCGATCGTATAATCGCCGTCGATTTCGACACCTCAGACACCACAGACGCGCGCGTGTAGAGCGTGTCGGATATTTCCTCCAGGTGCAATTTGCTGCAGGTCAGCCGTACGATTTTCTTGGACTCCCCAGGCTCCGACACCAGGATCTTGCCTCCGCCACCCCCGCCGCCGCCGGTGGCGGCGGCGATCGCCTCCCTCGACGGAGAGCAGTAGCACGGCTTCCACTCGTCCTCCACGAAAAAATCCGCCAGCTTGTACACGTAGCAGAGAACGATATCGACGAGATCGAGAAGAGTGAACACGAAAAAACTGATGACGTCATTCAAGAATTCACCCGACATTGCTAAAACTGATTTGATTCTCTCCATGGTTTTTTAGGGCATGAAAATGTAGCCCACAAAGGCAAGAAAAATAGGACAATGTGATTCTTGATCTTGGAAGGAAAATTAAAAAAGGGGGCGAGAAAAAAAAGGGGGGCGGGGGCGGGGGCCGGGGGTTTCGTTTGTGTATTTCAGACACGTAAACACATGTAAGAGAAGAATGACTTCATTTGTGTGTTTCTATAATACACTAAGGATCAGTTTTTGCTGGAAAAAAGGAAAGAAAATAATACAAAGTTGGTGGTGGTTGAACCTCCTCCTGAATATGCAAGAGAGAAGATACTACTACAAGTTTTTTATTTCTTTTTCTCTCTTCCACTCTATATATATATATATATATATATATATATTATATGTATATATAGATATATAAAATAAAATAAAATAAAAAATACAGATTGGCGGCATTTATGTTGGTGCAACAAGTTTTGGTATTAAGATTATATCTTTTGGTGAAATTAAAGACAATGTAACTTCTTACGTGAGGGACTGAAATGAAAAAACATGGACAACTAGCATATTGCGAATTTTAATTTTATTTTTTCTTTATTTGGGGGATTAATAAATAATAAATTTGGTAGCAGGAAAGTAAGTAGGTAGATTAATCTGAGAGTGAATGGATGGTAGAGGGGGAAAGCAATAAGTAGTTAATGAAGGATGCATATATTTTCAAAGCGGCCCCAAAATTAAATAGGTGATGTATTTATTGCAATTGTTATCTAAGCCACATGACTCCCATCCCTCTTCAGGTTGGCAACCTCCTCTCTCTCATCACCCGATCTTGAGGCTCTTATAAATGCATATATATATATATATATATATATATATATATATATATATATATATATATATATATATATATATATATATATATATATATATATATATATTGATCGTTTTATCTAAAAGCTTAAACTGTTAGTGAGGTAAGACAGAGGGGTTGAGGAACATTTCTGAAATCTCGAGACTTAAAATCATGGCTCCGGCCACTAGTAGTAATACACGTGTTACATTTTGAAGTCTTGCACGTGGAACTTTGTATATGGATGGTGGTTAGATTCGAGTACGCGTACCATGTTGACTGGCCACTTCATCTAAGGGTTTAGGGGCATACGATTAGATAAAAGTCCATATGTATGTATATAAGTTTTAATAGCTACGACCTGTCTTTTTAATCGACCTAAAGTTCTTCGTACATCATTTTGATGAAAATCCAACGCCGTAGCGACAACACACGTTCAATTATATTGTTACGAGGTTAGCTATATCGAGGTTAATTAAATGTATACATTGAATTTAACCACTAGTTTATGGCTAAATACACTAGCTTGTGACTTTGCTTACTTGAATTTAACTAGATTGATTTATCTACACATGTTGAGTGTAGATATTACACTCAATACGTTTACTTTACGTGGATCTTTTGTTTAGATTTAATTATATTTGTACTTTAATTGATTGATTTTGTGTTTTATAGGTGAAAAACGAGAAGTAGGTGTCCATGAAGGAAAAAAGATCAAAGAGAAAGGAAAAAAGTGCAAATAAGGAAACAAATCAAATTGGAAGAAGGAATCCCGCCACAGCTTTGACAGTGTCCACCATTTCGAGCATATCTCTCTCATACGAACTCCGAATTAGGTGATTTTGACGGCATTGGAAAGCTAATTTCAAGGGCTACAATTCTTATTTACACAATATTCCAATATTCAGACTCCAACATGGCACAAATCGACGAACAAATCCTGATGGGGGAAAGTGGCGGAAATTGATTCCTATTAGGTTTCCACTACTTCCTTATCAAGAAAAGCCTATAAAAGCAACAAGTCTCTACACCATAAGGACGAAATTTTACACCAAAAACGCGAAGAACGAAGATCAACGAAGACTCAAGCATAGTTTTTCTTATTTATTTTATTTATTCTATTTTGTTTATTAGAAGAATTACGAGTAGCTAAGCTTTTAATCTAGGATTTTGTTGGAACCCTATGTGGGGATGGTGAACCCGTTTTCTTGAGATTACGCAATTATGATTTTATGATTATTTCTTATACTTGTTATGATTGTTAGTGCATGAAATTGATCAATTTATGTGCTTTATCTGTGATTATTGGGATTGACTCAACAGAGCTATTTTGATAATTAGACGGTAAGTATAAGAACCTTCGAGTAGTTTTCACCGGATGAGTGTGTCAATTGCATGTGGTGTCGTAGGCATACAGATATCACCTTAGGTAGCCATTTACGAGACTTGTTAGTTAATGCTTTATTCATAATTTGTTTGCATAGACATATAGTGAACCGTTTATGAATAATAGACTCATAATACACGCGACAGCGGGTTATGAGTAAATTAGTGTCTTGGGTTAATAATCATGAATCATATATTTCATAATTGAGGGGTTTTGGGTGAGCAATTCTTGCATAGGGGGAAGATAAAATCCTAGGTCCGTTTTTATTGATATTTTCTCGTGTTTATTTGCTTTCATAATTAGTTTAAATATTTAGTTGATTAAATTTGACAACTTTGCGTAGGCTGGATAAAAATCATAATTGTTAGAATTTGGTACTTAGGATTAGATAATTTGAGTATTCCATGTGGGATCGACATCCGACTCTCACGAGTCCACTTTTACTACTTGTTTGCGATACGTGCACTTGCGTGTTAGGTATTTAGCCCCAACAGAAACATTTCTGAAATCTCGAGACTTAAAATCATGGCTCCGGCCACTAGTAGTAATACACGTGTTACATTTTGAAGTCTTGCACGTGGAACTTTGTATATGGATGGTGGTTAGATTCGAGTACGTACCATGTTGACTGACCACTTCATCTAAGGGTTTAGGGGCATACGATTAGATAAAAGTCCATATGTATATAAGTTTTAATAGCTACGACCTCTCTTTTTAATCGACTAAAGTTCTTCGTACATCATTTTGACGAAAATCCGACGCCATAGCGACAACACACGTTCAATTATACTGTTACGGGGTTAGCTATATCGAGGTTAATTAAATGTATACATTGAATTTAACCACTGGTTTATGGCTAAATACACTAGCTTGTGACTTTGCTTACTTGAATTTAACTAGATTGATTTATCGTTGATTCAGTTGATTTGAAGTTGTTGGCATGAGATTCTTGAGATTAATTTGAAGAATCGGGTTGCTTGGTGTAGAAAATAGTCATTGATTTTATTCCATGTTTTAAGTTAGAATGTTTTTATTCCATAAAGATGATCGGCATTTTGGAACAAGTGATAAAAGATCTCGGAAGAGGTTAATCCGTCCAAGGGGCGGATGTAAGAACTGTTGTGAAGATCAACAAGTTCGAGACGCGTGCAAGAACGGCGTAAAACATGAAGAGGGAGTCTTTGGTATTTTTATTAAATCTTATTATGAACAGTTAAATCCGAATTAGTGAAATCTTGTTTGCAGGTCCTCGTTAACGTAGGATGCATTTATATCCGAACTTCATCAATATCAACTCCATTAATATCGCGTGTGTTTTTATTTCTGATTTTACAAGTTAAATATTATAACACATAAAAGTCACTTGTAGATTTATATACACATAAATCAACAAAAGTAATAGATAGCCACTTGTCTTCTGCTTAAAAAAAAGGCAAATTATAGGCACTCCCTGAGTTATGGTTAAATTACGAAAACCCCTTCCTATTTGAGTAATTAATTACAGCTACCTCTCAATTATGTATTATCTTACGAAAAATCCCTCTAGAGATAAATTTATGGATGTTAAATCGGTAAAACCGAACTGAAATTTCGGTTTTGGTACGCCAACATTTCATACCGTTTACCGAACTGGATATACGATTTGGTTCGATAAATATACGAATTACATAAATTTTATGTAAAACTATTTAAAAGGAGGGGAGTGATTATAATTAACAAAACAAGAAAGTTTTTTTCATAATTTGACCATACATCATGAATAACCGTAATTTGCTCCTAAAAAATAGTCTTCATTTTTTTTTAATTTCTTCTTTACTTCTAATTCAATATATATACTATTCCATAACAAGGTGATGGTTTTCATTAATTCTACACTAGAACCTCGATAAATTAATACTCGATAATTTAATAATTTTACTTAAATAATAATTTTTCTGGTTCTGACGAGGTTTAAAAATACTTAATTATTAGTTCGTTAATTTAATATTTTACTAAATTAATAGAATTTTAATAGTCCGAATTGTATTAATTTATAGATGTTAATTGTATATCTTTTATATTTTTCATAGAATTATCAAAGTAGAAATTAAAGTATATATGTGCTATTAACTTCTTCTTTCCCAACTGGGATGCTACTTTGGTGGTAATTGTTCTCTTGGTTCAAATCAGCTGATGGCACTTCAATATTTCCCCACCACAAACAAAATTTATTTTAGGGATAATTAGTGAAAATCCCCAAATTCATTTACTTATATTAAGGTGGATATAACCTCATTTTCATTATTAGTGAAAACCCCCCACCTTATATTAATTTTTTTTTTAATTAATATTGTTTTTGACATTACTAATATACCTAATTTGCCCTATTATATCTAAAATAACCAAACCTATTTCACGTTCTCTCTATTTTCTTATTCTTCTCTCTCTTTTCTCTCTAGATATCGGCGCCTCCAACTCTCTTCCATCTGTGTTCTGCCACCGCCTCCAACCCTCTTCCATCTTTGCGCCACCATCGTTACTCTCTTCTCCCAACGGCGTTTCTCCCTCCACCAACGCGAAAAGAAGACGATCTTCACCCCTGGGATTCTCTCGTCAAGGACGGCGTTAGAGTTTTCGCTAGGGAGAAAGACGAGATTATGCAGCGGCGCTAGGGTTGATATTGCGTCTGAGATTTCAATACAGACCACCACCACATTGTTTCATTGTTGTTCTTGTTCTTCTTCGTCTCTGATTTTTTGGAACCCAATTCTCGAATCTTAATTTTCTTAATTGGAGTTTTTGGTTGAATTCTTATATAGAAGGCTAATTTGTGTTCAATCAATAGTATAATGGATGTTTGTTTTTGTTGAAATTGTGTGGTGTTATTTACAGATTTATAGATATTTTCGTACATCAATATAGTTGTTTTCGTACAGCAATATAGTTGTTTTCGTACAACAATATAGTTGTTTTCGTGCATCAATATAGTTGTTTTCGTGCAGCAATATAGTTGTTTTCGTACAACAATATAGTTGTTTTCATGCAGCAATATAGTTGTTTTTATTACTTTTTAGTTGAATGTAATAGTTGATTTGACAAATAGTTGATTTTGATAAATGAGAGTTGCTGGAGATATATAGTTGTTTTAATTATATTGTTTTAATAACAGTTGTTTTAATAATAGTTGTTTTATTGAAATATAGTTGTTTTAACTGAAGACAAAAAAATATAGTAAAAAATATAATAAAAAAGTTAAAAAAATAATTTTTTTTAATTTTTTTTTTTAAATAAGAAATAAATAAAAAAAACCGAAAATTAAAATTAAAATACAAAAAAATAAAAAAATAAAAGTGTATCAAAGTAGTGTATAATAGGTAGTAAATAGATGAAGGGTAAATTTGAGAATAAAAAAAGGATGGGTCTCTCACTAATAAAGGAAAATGAGCTAGATCTATCCTTATTAAAATAAAGCTAGAGGGGGTTCTCACTAATAGTCCCTTTATTTTAATTTGGAACTTGGAAGCCACACATTCTATGGTATCCATGTCAATTATGAATTTTCTTACACGTTAAATTTAGTGGAATCTTTTAAATTATATGGTATATTCTTCAGTTTGTACTTCTTGTTTTATTTCATTCGTGCTCTCCATTCTGAAATAAGATGACCACAAAATGTGTCCCTTGACTTGTAAATATCAGATTGTGCATCATAAAGTGCATTTTTGTACAAAACGAGTAGAAACTAGAGAACATTCCATAGAATCTAGAAGATTATGTTGAATTTGACACCGTAAGGGTGAATGTGTAAGAAGATTCTTGGTTGAGTGGTGGTTGTAATTACCCAAATATAAGAGTTTTTTTTTCTTCGTAATTTGAACTTACCTCGGGGGTTGACGGTAATTTACCCAAATTCTAAATATCAGTTAAATTACAGGAAAATATATATTTTTTCTTTTCCGTTTCTCAAAATGTTGGCCAATATAGAAAAAGAAAAATGATTTTGCTAGGTTAATTGTTCTGAAAATCTATTAAGAACTAAGAAATTAATAATTGATGGGTTATAACAATTTTTATTTTATTTGTTTACCTTTTATGATCAGATTTAATTTATCAATAAAAAGTTGTTGAGGGATGATATTGAAGCCAACTGAAACGACAGTGACTGTTTTGAAATTGTAGAATAAGTTAAGGGATTAAAAATGAATTTTTTTAATTTACAGTAATATACCGTGTCAAAATCCTCATTAATTATTGTGGTTCCTCAACCAATATTGCAGGTGTTGATCAATTAATGAAAATCTAAGTGTTGACTTTGTCTTTGTGGATATGTGTTTTCCAGAACACTACTCAAAATTTTACTGCATCCTAAATTTAAAGGCAAATTTCAAGTGATTAATTATTGCCTGAAAGGAATTTTCACATAAAATATTTTTTTGTTTAGACATTGATTAACATGTATAGCATAATTAACTTTAAGTATAGGGGCTCATGGATAAAACCCCAACTACTTCATTAATAAGGAGAGGTCCATCGTCACTTTTCTTATTAGACAAACGTCCCACTCACTCCTCTTCACCTTAGATCCAAATTACCTCCTCCTCACCAATGACTGCAGACGAGGCACCGCTGTCTGGACTCAAATACCTTCACCGGGAGTGAGGCACCACCGTCTGCACATAAAAAATATCCACCGCCGTCGAGTATTATGGACATCAAACACCTCCACCGCCGCGGAGACAGCATCGTCTGGACATCAAACACCTCCACCGACGTAATTGAAACAACCCTCCTCTCATATACTGGCGACCTCCTCCTCCAGTTGCGAATCCAGGATTTTTACCAAGGGTGTTCGAAATTGCGTAAAATAAAAAAATTAAATCACTATAAAAAAATAGTGGACCAAAAATTTACGAATTGCAAATTTTAGGAAAATTTTAGAAATATTTAAAGAGAAAAGAGGTGAAAATATTAACTATTTCAATGGTTTGAACCATTTTGAGAGAAAAAAGGTATTTGTGAATTGCAGAAAATCGAAACCGGGACCTCTTAAACTTTGAAAAAGCTCTTTACCACCTCAACCATTAGTTGTTTTAGTTAAATTATGTACAGCTTAGGTAGATCCGCCATTGTCCTTCTCTAAGGTCCCGACCAACATATTGCGTGGCAGAACTTCTCCCATCCGTTCTATACACTCCAGTTTTTCTGCCATCGATTTTTAGTATTGTTATGTACAGTTTACGTAATCGACTATAGTTGATTAATAAATCAACTATATTTTTTTATATGTATAGCTTAGGTGGATCCGCCATTGTCCTCTAAGGCCCCGTCCAACATATCGCGTGGCAGAACTTCTCCCATCCGTTCTATACACTCCAGTTTTTCTGCCATCGATTTTTAGTATTGTTATGTGACCGTTCGACTATAGTTGATTAATAAATCAACTATATTTTTTTATAGACGATTTATTGTTTTGAGATCTAATATACGCTTTAATATTTTAATCAACTAAACAACGTAGTCGATTTACGTTCAGTTTAATCCAAAATTTCGCGAAAAACACAAGGTAAACTAGAATTTCACGAAAAAACACAAGAGTGGATTTTTTACTAATTATTTCCAAATGATAGACCTATCTCAATCCAATTTCAAAATGAGAGATTTTTCTTACTAATTTTCCCTTAATATAATATATCTAATAGAGGATTATTAAACTTTTCGAAAGTATATAAGAATTCTTAAAAAAAAAAACCCGGCCCACTTGAGATCTATTCTACTTCACAAGCAAATCCTCGTTAGGAACAATTTTCAAAAATTAGAAACTAATTAGACCCTGTAATTTTAATTTATACTTCATACATTTCAAGGAAAAGAAAAAAAAGTTGTCTATATTATATATTACATTAAAATATAAATATTGCATTATATTAAATTCGAGGAGTACATAATATGAAAAATTTCATATGTTACGACACTATTACACATTAGATTAAAAAAAATCGACTTTACAGAAAAGATGAGGTATTTGATTGGTCAATCTGTCCCTCTCCAAGAAAGAGATGATACGGTTGGTGTGTGTTGTGGGTTTGTTGCTCCACTTTATAGGTGCATAAATAAATCACAAAATAATATAATGATAATTAAATAAAAATATATATAGGCTTAATTTCACTTTGCACCCTTGAAATATAGTTTTTTGACACTTTGTATCCTCGAAAAAAATTAATAGCACTTTGCACCTCCTAAACACAATAAATCATGCATATTGCATCCTAAATGAATTTTTAAAGCTAATGAATGTAATTTAATATTTTTAGAGGTATTTTTTTAAATGCTAAATGTCGGATTATTTTTTATATTTATTAATCCTTTTGAAACTACAATGTGAAAAGAATAAAAATATTTCTAATCTACATATTTAAAAAAAATAACAAAAATATTCTATAAAAATAAAAAGAACAAAAATAATCCTTCAACTATTTTGTTATTGTTGTAAAATGGCCTATTTATCTAGCTATTTGGTTTGTGTTTGTGGAAATACATAAGAACATAATAACGATAATGGAGAGCGAATGAGAGAATGCAAAGAACAAGAATCCGTAGAGAGAAAATTGTGGGTATCCATGGGGAGGGAGTTTTTCTCATTAATATAGGTGTAAGCCACCGGAAGTTACAAGGAGGAGTTACAAATGGAAGTTCCATGGAAGTTATTTCCTGCACACATCATGGGACTAAGGTGTGGGAAGTTTACACTAGTGGGAGGTTGAAAACCATCAAGTGGTTATGTTAGGAAACCACACATTCCATACTATTTACAACACTCCCCCTTGGGTTCCTATCAAACCACTATTGTGCTTTTTGTGTTGCCTCGTTAAAACCTTCCGAGTCATAAAACCCATTGGGAAAAAAACAATCTCGGTTAGGGAAAAGAGTACAACGCACAATCTTTTCAATCAACAAATGTTGCCTCATTAAAACCTTGTCGAGTAACTAAAACCCTGTGGGAAAAATAAACCTCGCACGAAGGAAAAAGAGTACAACAGGGCACTCGGGTATCTTCTGGATACTGAGTACCTACAGGGTACTCCCCCTCAAGTTAACTCCCCCTGATGTCTACAAGGGAGCGAGCTTGTATAATCTACGCAAGTCAAAAGCCTTAACATGAATTTTCATAGTGACTTTAGGCGAAGACTTAGTAAATAAGTTTGCGTAGTTAACTTAAATCATGATATGCTGGATCATTTCAGCTCTTATTGTTGTTGATTGAAGAAAACTTCAAAGCTATGTACATGGAGTTATCACTTTAATGAAGCCCGTCTTCATTTGATCAATACATACTGTATTACAGTAAAATACAATATCGTAGGATCTTTTGTGTTAGTCGATTCACAGGAATCTCGAACATGCATAATCATGGCTTCAGGCCAAGTGCATTCACTCACTATCTTGTGAAACAAACATCATGCATGATTTGATCTAGTGACAACCGATGTACATTTCATAGAATCCCAAGACATAGCTATTTTCCCAATACTTAACCATGGATTGGGAACGAGCCTTTTGTGGATATGACTTCTAGTCAATGCCAATATAAACCACAAGTTTCGCCTCATTCATTGATGCATAGAGTAAGGTGAGATAAGTCTATCATATAAATTTACCGAAAAATCTTAATCATATCGAGTACATGGAGTTAAGCATAATAATGCATATATTGCATTTACATATGGCACTTCTGGTGCTAACACTTCCTCGTCCTTCTCCATGGGACGAAATGAATCATTGGACCTATTCCACTTTCCAACTCCTATAGGTGTTACTCGATAATTTATCTTTATCCATAACATCTTCTGGATGTAATTCGATTGATGGACAAAAATTCAATTGACATGATAAATTTGAAGTCGGTAGGGACAAGAAATTAGTCTTCTTTAGATCTTTGATCTTGAACTCAAATTTTCAACAATTGAGTTTTTCTTACTTGACTTCTAGTCTAAATCAAGTTTATGTCCTTTATATAAATTGTAGTAATAGGAACAATCAAAACCAATTATTGTTCACATATTCTCTTCCGAGCAATTGTTCACTTAGGCAATTGTCTTATATTCTTCTAGAATATTTCTAGTCATAATTAAAGTGAACATCTCAGCCCAACTGAGTTTATGTTCCGTGATCTGGAACTAATTGCTTCGGGAAATCGAAGTCCTTCTGGAACTTTCATATAAATACTTGTATCTAGATTCTCATTAGATACTTTGTGACCACGTATTTAATAACATTCACCATGAAAGAGTATACCTCTTTAAAATCAATCTCAGTATTCTGAGGAATCTTTGAATTATGAGATGAGTCTTCGAGCTCCCAATCTCATTTGCCCATAAATCATTGTACTGTGAGATGAGTCTTCTGGCTCCAAATCTCGTTCGAGCTATGAGATGAGTCTTCTGGCTCCCAATCTCGTTTAAGCTATGAGATGAATCTTCAGGTTCCCAATCTCATTTGAGCTATGAGATGAATCTTCTGGTTCCCAATCTCATTTCATTGATTGAGCTATGAGATGAGTCTCCCGGCTCCCAATCTCGTTTAAGCTATGAGATGAATCTTCTAGTTCCCAATCTCATTTGAGCTATGAGATGAATCTTCTGGTTCACAATCTCATTTCATTCCTTGAGCTATGAGATGAGCTTAATGGCTCCCAATCTCCTTTGAGGTATGAGATGAGCTTTTTGGCTCCCAATCTCGTTTCTTTTCTTTGTGAGTACTCACTAATATCTCATGGGTGAAATTCAAGGAGTTGTAGGAACTACTGGTCTCTACACTCTCCATTTTATCAAGGAATAAAATTCAGCTTGGATTGATTTCGGCCATCATCCATTTGTTTACACTTATCAATTGATCGAGGTTTTTATCAATCACTCGTTAAAACATTCAGTAGCTACTGTGTAGGGAAGTTTATCATCGATGATCATTTCATCCCAATACCACATCTCGTTCATGCATGAATAACTAACCGAGCTTTTACTATTCACGGAATGGATATTAATGTCGAGGCGTCCCCCGACTTCGTCTGCAGGACGAATCCATAGTCCGGAATTATTTTATGAGATGGATCAAGTGGGATCCCATTTATACTAGTGCTAACCGGATTCAATTGTTGGACATTCATCCACTTCCGGGGGTGAGAAATCATTTGGTCCCATTGCGCTCCCCCTATCCTAGGAAGGGAGGCAAGACTAGTTAGCATGGATTGATGGCCTACCCGTAATTGTCCTTCTAGGACATCTGCCATTGCTGGCTTACTTGAGATCTCGTCACTTTTTCAAATCAGAGAATGAGTCTGGCATTATTCGTTCTACACGACTTCATATTGTTCTTTAGAAACATTAGTATGGACGTTCTTTTCATATTTCTAAGTCGTCCCATACGACTTGACGCCGTTCTTCGGGAACGTTACGATGCACATTACTTGCAAATCTATATTTTCATCCCGCACGACTTCACGTCGTTCTTCAGGAACATTAGTATGGATGATCTATTAATCTATGTATCAATTCTCTGATGTAGGGGATCTTGATGAGACACTGTGGGGTCGTCTCACACGACTTCACGCCGTTCTTCAGGAACGGTAGTGTGAACGTTCTTTCCTCCCCCTAACGGCGGGAAGACAGTCTCATCAAAGTGACAGTCCGCAATTTGAGCGGGTAAGAGATCGCCCATATTAGGTTTTACATTTTAGTTAAAGATGGTGATACATAGTCCACATATATCTCCTTGGATTACCTCCAAGAAATGAATTGAATCATTATATGTATGTGCGTATGCTGACATATAATCAAATTACTTGATTTCGAGCAATCGACAACTTATGCTTTTGGCATACAAATTGTGGTTTCACATAACCGTGTCGAAAAATTCCTCTAATTTTCCCAATGTACGCTTCTGGTCGTACATGTTAGAGATGATGCACATATATTCGATTTCTTGGCTTCAATGATTTCAACATAATAACCATTAACTCAAATATCTTTAAAGTTTAACAACGTTCTACTGGAACGTGGAGAAAAAAATTGAGCTACTTCAATGGGCAAAACTGTGCCATAAAATAACATAATGTAGACATTACCATAACCATCTATCAAAACTACATGTGCCTCATTTAGTTATCAAAGAGGTCTTCCTACAAATAGACATGAAATTAATAAAAATACGACTTATCTCTAAGGATAGTATGTGTAGTCGCACTATCTGCCAGACATTTATCCCCACATGTCATGTCTACAGAGTTATATAAATTTAATCATATATATTCAGTACTTCAGGTACTAAATAAATTCAACAAGCAAACACCACTGAATAACATAATAATTAACTTAGAACACATAGTGACATAAACATATGGTCCAGAGCATAAACTAAACATGATCCACATACGAATACAGTTCATAACATGAGCATATGAAATGCGATGATTGAAATTCTATACACTAATAGCTAGAGCATAAATGACCATAATGCATATTTCATGAAATCAACACTTCAATCATATCCCAACCTGGATCATTTGGTCAGATGTGCCCAAGTATGGGAGTTGAGTAACGGCCTCCACGAGATATTAACATCTACCAAATCAGTCGATGTTGGTGCATTATTATTTGCATACCCAACCCCAATGTTCCTCGCACTTCAGGTGCGCGACCAATTCTTAGATCCACTATATATAAAACATATATTTATGTTCTGATTTTGAGCTCTATTCGGATTTTAAAGGTCATATACAAATCGTTTATGAACATTTGCTCCTTGCTTCAGGCAAGCGTATTGTCTTTTGGTAATCAAAACGACTAGTCAGGGTATCCCATTCTTTATGAGGACCCTCGTTCGATGAATATTCCAAACGAAGGATTTCATCTAATTATCTCGTAATCAGAAACATAGTCTCAGCCTTCTGGGCTTTATTTACCTAATAAATTATACTCGAAAACAACCATTCTCAATTGCTCACTAAGCTTATGGATCTTAACATCCATTCTCCAACCAAAAAAAAACTTTCACCAAGTACATTAAGTTGGGTAAACTCGAGTTTGCTCATGTGTTTCATCTCAAATCAAATAGAATAATGAGTATTATTGTTTTATGGGAATGTAACCTCCATAAACAATTTCATGAATATTTTGCACATATTAGAACTTCCGGTCTAATAATTCATACACCACATGTTCATACACATTCATGGATTTCATACGATAAGCCATAACGACAAACAAAATATTGTTTGCCATTTTCATATCACAAAATTACATATGGCAAATATGGATCAATTGAATAAAATTCTCCATTAGAGATGGACCAAAATCTTCATGCAATTAAGACTTTGTAAATTGTCAAATATACAAAATATAACATGCTAAATAATATAAACAATATATAGCATGTAAAATCTCATATAAATTCAAGGAACTAATTCTGAAATTATTCCGGTAGATAATCATGAATTAACTAAACAGATCCATAATGTTATCAAGTATCAGCAGTGCATTAGATCATCTTAAAATCAAATGACCAAGTAATTGTAGCAAAATTTTCTAACAATTCATGCAATACAAATTCAACCAAGAAAACAAAATATTAATATGCCTACAATCACGTTCAGTAAGAAACATAAACAATTTCACATTCATCATCAAATATATTCTCCCCTCATTCTACAGTGCATATTTATTCATAAGCTTCTTAGTGCACTGTATTCTAAAATATTATGATAAAACATTCATAATACAATTTCATATCAAATCCTCGAAACATGAAATAAACCAGCAAGGTACTATAATCATTTGACAATATACAATCACACATTTATCGTTGCTATTCATTGAATCCGGAATGAATGCAAATGATAAAATAATTTGCTACACCACATACCAAAAACAATCATTGTGATATTTATACCATACTGTAACATAATTAAGCATGCTTCCAATAATTACGAATCACATCATATTTTGAAATTATCCACAGTATAGATGAAGTAATGACTTGAAGATAAATATGTACTTCATGCATTTAATGCCATTAAATAGATCTAGTGCATCTCTTCTGAAATCGAAATTGCAAGGGATTACGGCTTACTTGAAACGCTTAAACCCAAATGTTGAAGAATATATTGTATTCATCGAACAAGATTACCATTTCACGAACGAACTCGAATCACAAGTTCTTCAAGCATCCACGTGCCAAAAATGGTTCATTTTTCACGAGCACCTGAATCACAAATTCTTCAAGTATCCTAGTCCCACGAACGATTGTCTTTCCACAATCACAACGAGCATTTCGTGCTGATAACGTGTTGTAAAATGGCCTATTTATCTAGCTCTTTGGTTTGTGTTTGTGGAAATACATAAGAACATAATAACGATAATGGAGAGCGAATGAGAGAATGCAAAGAACAAGAATCCGTAGAGAGAAAATTGTGGGTATCCATGGGGAGGGAGTTTTTCTCATTAATATAGGTGTAAGCCACCGGAAGTTACAAGGAGGAGTTACAAATGGAAGTTCCATGGAAGTTATTTCCTGCACACATCATGGGACTAAGGTGTGGGAAGTTTACACTAGTGGGAGGTTGAAAACCATCAAGTGGTTATGTTAGGAAACCACACATTCCATACTATTTACAACAGTTATCAAGTTATTTGGGTTTTTTTAAAGATATATACAAATTATTTTCACTAATTACAATAAAAGATTCACCGATCTAGAATAATTAGTTTGAAAAGTTTATTTGTTTAGTAAGAAAATGTATTTTTCTCCCGCATGTTGGAAGTAGAAAAAATAACAATTTAATTTGTTATTTTACACCATAGAAATAAAAAACCGAAAAGAAATAAAATTACCCTCATTAAGTTTGAAATATTCAATTCATGGTGTATTGTGAATGATTTATTGTGTTTCGAGGGTACAAAGTGCCATTAGTTCTTTTCAAAGATGTAAAGTGTCAAAATGCTAATTTTAAGAGTACAAAGTAGAATTAAACTAATATATACTGAGAACAACTCATTACATGTAGAAGAAAAAAAATAATAACAAGAGCGTTATTAGTTGTCGGCATATTAGCCATTAATGCTTCCCTAGCTGCCAATCTCTAAGGAGAAGCATAACTTTAGGGTAAATAACACTTATCTCCCCAATGATTTGAATTTTCTGAATATGACCCTTATATTTTCAATATAGCACATGTTCTCCGTATTTTAACATAATTACATAATCCTCTCGTACTTTCAAAAAATTCTTTTTCTTAATAAACATAATTTATTTTCCAAGTAAACTACTTTTTAGAGGATCATGTGCACATAGCTCAAAATTATACATGTATATTAATTAAACATTGTGAAAATAAAATATTAAGGAGTTTGATAACAAGAGGTGGATAAATCCTCAATCCATTAAGTTGGAATCGAACAAACTTTCTTCGATTTCATTCAATTGGAAAAATTATATTTCACTCCAAATTATGTAAGTTCTGATTTTTTTTTCCGATTGTTTTATTTGTAATTGAGATGAATATGATTTTTTTTTTCGATCCAATTTTTATTTTAGAAAATATTGATCACATATAGACAGACATAGCACATTGTATAGCATTGCACAAGCGGTTGACTTTTTTATTACCCTTAATCTCGAGGGCCAAAATAATAAAGAATGTTGCAGAGGGAGGAGGTAGCTGGTAGTTCGATAATGATAATGAGTACTTCAAAAGTCAAACGGCCAACATAGAAATATTGGTCACATAAAGTCAACTGCCCCTCACTTATTCTTCTTGGGATTCTTGCATAAATGCATACCGCGTTATGATAATAGGAAAAAAAAAAAAAATTTAAAAAATACATCCTCTGTCAACCATCGTAAGTGGTGTAAATATGTCTGGTGCCCTTCGATAAATTCTCGAACTCGAGTTCACGAGCTCAATCACGAGCCGGTTATCAGTTTCCATGAGTTCGCTAGCCGGTTCATGAACTTATTAACTTTTATTTTTATTATAAATATAAATAATATACAATAATAAGTCCGCATACAAATTTAATAAAAAAAAATCATTTATTTTGTAAGTTTTTGTTTTGTAACCTAAGTAATATATAAAAAGAAATTAATAATATAAAAATAATTAAAAACAACTAAAGGAAAGAAAAAAACAAACAAAGATGAGCTTAGCTAGAGCTCGAATTCGACAAACTCGCTTGAGCTTGAAAAATCTACCGGGCTAAGGTCGAGTTCGACTCGTTGATACCCTTTATTAAACACTTGTAGACACTTGGATTCAAAAAAAAAATTACAAATGTTGTAGAAGTTTAATTCTGTAAACAAAATAGGTTATTCGGTAAATATGAAATACTTTTGATGTTTTTTTAATAAAATAGATATGTCAGCCAAAATTAGGAGTCGAGCCGTAAGATGCTGCGATGGGCTCCGCTCGTGGTGAGTATTGACAGCTTTTCATACTCCGAAAATAAAAACAAATGGTCTCTAGGGCCTTAAGATACTATAGAAAAATATCAAGTAGTGAAATGCATTACCATATCCCAAATGGATAGATCCATTAGAGTCATTAGACTAATTTAATTAATTAAAAATATTTAAAATTTGTAATTTAATAATTTAAATATTATTTACAAAATTGAAATTAAAGCCCGTAAACTGAATACAGGCCCACTGAAGAACTGACGGGCCTCACTGAGGCCCAAACGTCTCACTTCTTCCTTTGCAAATCGAAACTTTTCTTTCTTCCCCAAAAGAAACAAATCGAGAAGGAAGGGCGAAAATTGATCAAATCGACTGATTTAGGGTTTTGTGTTTTTTTCTGAAATCGAAGGGTGGAAGAGCTATGGGTTACGTGCTGCGAGTAAGATTGGCGTCGTTCTTCACCGGCGCCGCCGTAGCATCCGCCGGCGGTCTCTATTTTCTCCAGAAGGATTACAAGACTGCCCACCACGCTATCTCTCAACAGGTATTTTTTTCTGAAAGGAATTTCGATTTTGTTTTTTTTTAACTGGATTAATGCTTAGAAATGAAAATTGTTGGTGAGTTTGAAGTTGTGTGTAAATTACCCAGTCTGAAATTTATCGTAAATTGGTTTTGAATCTGTAGTCGATAGTCGATCGACATCATCAAATGGATGAAAATTAAGAAAAAAATGTTCAAGATATTGATACAGAGTACAGAATTTAAGATAAAGATATTAACATATTCAGCTAAATCAATGGAAGATGGATTATGAACAGTGTTTTACATACAATACACTGAATTAGATTTGGTTAGTATGATTTTTGCGTCACATTCGGGCGATAGATAATTAACCGTACATCGAAATTCTGTATTAATCGACCAAAGTTGCATCTCTCTGAAGAGCTGCAATAGGTTAATAGATCAAGAGCGGTTTTGCCTGCAAATTTGTTTTCACCGAATGTCGTATCAATTTTTTTTTTCAGTTTTCTCTCGGTGTATTGAATTAGTTTTCTTCCTATCTTTGTGTTTTATTACGTCTCGTATTTCTTATTTGCTCGTTAGGTAAAATCACTAGTAACAATTTCCGATGTATCATAAGGTATTTAGAGTCCTTCACTTTAGTTTGCACCTATTAGGTACCGAGTATACGATCTGAAAATTTGTTATATCATCTTTTCCTTACTCACACTCGACAGCTGGATTACGAATTGTCCCGTATAGAAATACAAACAAACATTACTGAATTCATTCTCTCAAAACACATTCATTTCTCTAAACGAATAAAAACTAACCAAACGTAGTTGGTTCCATAAATCTGTCTATAGACTGAAGGCATGTTTTATGACATTCTTATGCTGTCAAGTTCCATTTAAGTCCTTATATTTATTGAATTTCGTGAAACTGTAGAACAAGTACGATTCGTCACAGCCGATTTGAGGTCTTAAAAATGCGATAGCTATTTAATAGTTGGAATAATGATTTGAGATGATCCCATTATTAACACGGTTTCCCTTTTTTTTTTTTTTTTTTTTTAATTTATGAATAATATAGGTTAATAGCCTCTACGAGTCTCTGGAAGGACGTGTGTCGGCATTGGAGAAGTTGAAGAACGAAGCTGAGGCACCGAAGCAAGTGGAAGCTGCTGAATAGAAATGCTGGGCTTTACGTTTTTTTGTCTTTGTGAGATGTTGTAATTCTTTTCTTTTTGTCTGTTTTTAGGCTTTAGTTTCGTCAAACGGCTTTAATCAGTACTGACTACTGCGTTCGAACAGCCACGGTAAGATATGGGAAGCATGTGTGGTTATTAACCTAAGTTCGTTTGTGATGCTGGGAAATATGAAATAAATCGTGAATATGCAGTAACTCGGAATGCTTTTAGTTTGAGTTTGTTCTGCATAGCTTTTTGGTTAATACTTTTGATTTATTTTCACTGTACTCTGTTTCGCCTTTTTCGGTCCTAAAATTCTGGATTCCTCCGTCGGAAAATTTCAAACTTCGGATTTTTTTTTCCTTCCACTATATATCTGGATTAAATTTGATTTTTTTTAAAATAATTTTAAATCCATTTCTTCTAGAAGTATATATTTATAATAATTAATATTATTGTCTAGAATCGGTAGATAACAAAATGGAATGTTTGAATCGTATCGAGTCCTTTTAGAATGCTTTTCATTTTGTTCGAGTTTTTTGTCATTACGATTTTTGAAATCTTTTATCGAAGATTTTTTCATTCTCGATTTCCTACCGGACTCGAAGTATGTTTTCTTTTTAGGTATTTTTTTTTTAAAATCAATTGAAAACAGATTGTCATTGTAACTACAGGTGTTGTGCATGAGTGATGCATTTTAAAGGAGACGTGGCCTATGCATAGCTTACAATTTTCTAGATCAGTTTTCGGATTATTGGAGAAATATTACGGGAGGTATATAATTATGGATATGTGGTGTTATTAATTCATGGTAGATTATAAATATATCATTTTTAAAGCTAGATAAAAATTTAAAAAAGTTTGAACATTTGTTTCACTTATACACATGCTTTTATTAATAGTGTAAATATATCCAGTAATTCCTTTTGTCAAATGATTAATCACAAGTTTAGGGTGATAACTATCCACTAACACACATGCACATGAGTGTGCGTCATTATGTACAGAACCGGTTTAAGGATATTCATAAGAAAAAATAGTATTAATAGAAAAATACAGTTTTCAGCTCAAGTTTTGTTCAATTTCACATTTGGTCCCCATGTTCATAAAAAAATACATTTTGTCGCTCACGTTTCAAAAATTCAATACGTTTAGTCATTTCCGTCAATATTCTGTTAAAACTAACGGAACCAAGCGTGTTTCCATCACTACCGTAGCTTAGAAAATTACGATTAAATTGATGGAAATGACAAAAAATGTCAAATTATTGAAACATGATGGATCAAATGTATTTTTTTCTTGAATATGGGGGACTAAATGTGAAATTGAAAAAAACTGAAGGGGTGAAAACTGTAAATTTCCCAAAAAAAAATGAGACTGTAATTAGAGGCTAATAAGCTTCCTTAGTGACGATGGGGCACGCGCGTGGTCACCATTCTTTCGTTCCGATAAGAAAAACCAAAAAGGAAACACAAACACCCACCACACGCACGCCTATTTCAAAATGCACCCCAAAAAACAATCTACCATACAAAAAGGGCCGACAAAAGCTTCATCAAATCCCCTATTATTTCATAATAATTCATACTAATTAATAATGGTGGTTCTAAGCTTCCAAGCAATCAACTTCCACTCAGCAGCCAGCATCCAGAGAAATTACTATCAGAACAGCAGCATTGGCATCGGCGGCGGAGTCAGATGTGGGATAGCGGAGGAGTCGGGAGTGCCGGCGCCGATGGGGCAGAAGACGAAGTACAAGGACGGGATATTCGAGAAGGCGTTCATGACACTTTTCGCCAGGAAGATGGAGAAATTCGCGAGAGGCGGAGGAGAAGATGTTGGGAAGAAGAAGGGATGGTTGGATTATGATTACGAGGCGTTTGTTGAAGTGTCTAAGAGAGTCATGCAAGGAAGGACTCGTTTGCAGCAGCAGCAAGTTGTGCGTGAAGTTCTTATCTCCATGCTTCCTCCTGGTGCCCCTGCTCAGGTAATAAATTAAATCATGCAACTCTTAATAAGTCGCGCGCTGATTATAATTAGAGTTAGGGGTTATGGGTTCCTATTAAAAATTAAATAATGCAACTCTTAATAAGTCTCGTTGATTATAATTAAGGAAGTAAATATTAATTATTTTATATGGTCAAAACTACGAAAAATAATTTCCATCATATTTGGATAATTCAACTATGTATTGTCGAAGACGTTGACCCTTACGTTTAAATTTACCTACTGAATGAAGGGGGTTTTTGTAAGACAATACATAGTTGAAGGAAGTGATTGTAATTATCTAGATATAATGGGGTTTTTCGTAATTTGGAACTGCTTCAGGGGTGATAGTAATTTGTTATTTAAATTTTATAACGAAAATGAAGGGAAAAATAAAGAAAAAGAAAATTATAATAAATAATTTTATTCTTAATGCTGGCTATGGGGTTCGAACCCATGCGCACTTATGTGCAGAAGATCTTAAGTCTTCCCCCTTAACCTCTCGGGCAAACCAGCTTATTGGTTAATTAGGTAAAGTTACTATTGTTGTACAAATATTATCTTTGTAATCTAGTTTTTTTTTTTTTTTTGAATGCTTTGCAATCTAGTCCCAAAAAAAATAAAAATATAGACATATATTCAGAAGTGGAAGAGTATCTGATATAAGATGTGTTTTGTTGTGCAGTTCAGAAAATTGTTTCCACCGACAAGGTGGGCAGCAGAGTTCAATGCGGCACTAACAGTACCTTTCTTCCACTGGTTAGTTGGCCCTTCTGAGGTACATTTATTTACATACTCTCTACTTATAATTTCACTATCTTTTACTTGTAACTAAACATTTTGGTATTTATTAACATGATCTTCAATTATTTGTTCTTTTGGTCCCAAATCGGTAAAAACGTACTAAATTTTTAGTTTGATAACTTAATAATTCGCTAAATAATTAATAGAATTTTGCTAGTCCCAACTGTATTAATTTATAGAGGTTTAACAGATAATATGCAACAACAAAAATTCTTAAAAGTGACAGATATTATATATGGAACAGAGGGACTACAATTTCGCCACGTTTAGTTACTTTAATTTTCTTAATATTTTGTGCAAATACACGTCACTTATTTTGAAACAAAGAAAGATAATTAATAACCATGTCTTCATTGTAATTTTGCCAAACTCTTCGAAGCTTAGAAATCCTACCTTAAACTTAACTCTCGTTACACTCAATATACGAACCTTAATGTTTTGTCACTAAACGGATTATTTATTGTAGTGTAGTAATTCCGAAGTTCTATATGAAACTTTTTTTACTTGTGGTGTGTTGTGTCTATACCTGAAATATGAGCATTCAGTAGGTTGTGGAGATTGAAGTAAACGGAGTGAAGCAACGAAGTGGTGTTCTTATAAAGAAATGCAGGTATATATATATACATATTTCGTCACAAGATTTTTCTATGTACATGTATATGAAATTCACACAAATGTACTTATTTTCGTTTCTTCTTAGCTTCTAATTTACTATTTCTAAATGCTAATTGTTTTTTTTTCCGCGTTCGATGATCATATAGGTATCTGGAAAACAGTGGCTGTGTAGGAATGTGTGTCAACATGTGCAAAATACCAACACAAGATTTTTTCACCAATGAGTTTGGCCTTCCATTAACCATGACCCCAAGTATGTTAATTAAATTAAGTAAACTCGATTAACGCATGCATTTAGTCTTTTCTCGGTCATTAAGGTTTTTTTTTTTTTTTTTTTTTTTTTTTTTTTATTATTTCCAGATTTTGAAGATATGAGTTGTGAAATGGCGTACGGACAAGTTCCAGTGCGGTTTGAGGATGACCCTGCATCCAAACAACCTTGTCTCCCTGTTTTTTGTATGTCTCTTCATTTTCATTTTCATATGTATATATGCATGTTTACAATTATTTGCTGATTTTTTTTTTATTTTTTTTTCTAAATCTTGTGATATTTTGCAGGCCCGGTAGCGAATCCTAATTCCAGTTTATGTCCTAAATTGCAACCATGAGCTGATGAAATTAATGGAAAACTGAACCTGTGCACTGTAATTGAATTCTTTTGGTCGTTGCATATATATATAGATACATATAAATGTACAAATTTAAGGCGGTCCGATAATTACTCGATATTCTTTCAAGAGTATATCGTTCTTGAAACACTGGATAATTTCGCTTTGAGCCTTTTTTTTTAATGCTACATTTTACTTGTAAAAGCTGAATGAGGATTTGAAGCTGCGTTTTTGAAAATATAATTCTTGGCTATAAAGATTTAGTTTGTAATTAAAACTTTTCTGTTTGATCATTATAAATGGGACTATGTATGTTGGCTTCCATTTGCATTTTATAAAGTGTTGCTTATCATATAAATATGAGCACAAATTACGGTCGCCCCTTGAGATTTGCTCAAATTACGAAAACGCCATCATATTTGGTTGATTACAACCTCTCTCCTCAACTATGTATTATCTCACACATCTACCCTTGTCAAATTTACCTACTGAAAGAGGGGTTTTTTCATAAGACAATACATAGTTGAAGGGTAGTTATAATTATCAAAAAAAGAGAGGTTTTTTCGTAATTTAGGCTTATCTCAGGGTTTTGCCTTAAATATAATGTGTTTGAACTTTTTGAAGGGTTAAATATAAATTGCACCCCTGTACTATCATCAGCGTCGCATATACCTACAAAATGCGACAAAATGGCAAATCTTTAACACAATTAATTTATGTTGTGCAGTTACCTTTTTACCCTCACATTTATATGATACTATGAAATTTTGTTTGTTACAGTTTTTATGCTGAAATTAATGCAAAAGGGCTGTTGAATGGATTCATATTTACTTATTCTTTCTTAAAAAGTGGATATGAATCCATATTACCTCTTTACTCAATTTATATGGATCCAACGAGTTTACTTTGGGTTTGAACCATAAATCTATCCGAGTTAACCCATGTCACATTAGTATGTTATTGCCCAATTTGGGCAAAGCCCAATTATTTTTTGCTCAAAGATATTCCCAAATAGTATCATACCAATAGAGTTATTATCCACACTCGATAAACCACTGGCATTTTCCATATTAAATTGATTTCGAACTTGGTTTGTACCTTAACAGTACTCCTCTCGAACAGATGACCATATAGGTCGGACCACAAAGGACCACCGAGCCTCCCCTAATGGCTAACTCACTATCTTTATTCCAAACTGCGCGCCCAAACTTTTCTTTTAATAGTATAGATGCAAAATATGTAGAAATTTAAAGAGAAAATTGGTGAAAATATTAAAGAATTGGTAAATGTGTTAAAATTAAAGAACTTAAAAAGGAGTTACATATTTGAAGAATATCAATTATATCTTATTGGTAGTTAGAAATGTAGAAAACACTAAATCACACGTGTCAAAGGGGAAGATGGCGGCGACAGGGGAAAGGTGGAATGGAGGAGTGGAAGTTGGGTAGCCACTTGAAAATTCTAGTGCCGCCTTGGGGGCAAAGACCGTCTAACTTCTACCATGGTGGAGGTAGAAACGTCGATGGGGAAAGAGAGTAGACATAGAGAAGTAGAGATTAAGAGAACGGGTAGTTTGGCGGCTGCATCGGCGGTGGCAGTGGAGTGCGGCAGCGGGTGGAGGTGGAATCGCGGCAGCAATGGAAAAAATGGAGAAATAAAGAATGTCGAGTGGTGGAAATACAAGAAAGACGGAGAAGAGAAATATGTTTCACGTAATCACGAATCTTAAAAATATGGCATGTTAGGGCAAATAAGGTATATTGGTTATTAGTTTGTTAAATAAAAATATTAAATAAATAATTAAGAGGGTTTCACTAATAGAGCAAATGAAGTAGACTAATGTCCCGTTTGGTTGCCAAGATAAGATTAGCCAAGATAAGACTAAATAATCTAATAAAACCAATTATTTTGTTGGACCTTGGAAGGTCCAACAAAAAACATGCTTAAAATGCAAGATAAGCCATGATAACATAATATGCGGATCGATCCGGTAAGTTATTGAGGATAGTAAACATCTAACAAAATTCAATTATTTAGTTAATTATGGCTAATCTCCCCAACCAAATACGACCTAAACAGTGGCGGATGCAGATGTGGTCAAGGTGTGCGAGTCCACACCCTTGATTTAAAAAAAAAAACTATTTTTATATCTATCAAAATATGATATAAGGTTATATATATACTAATTCAATGTATATGGTCTGTGGTTTAAATGCTAAAGAGCTTCTTTAGCAGTTGCTAGGTGGTGCGGTGTTCCGACTTCCAATTAATTGTACTATTGTTCCTAATTGTTAACAACATACACATTTTGTACTAGCATTTTTAATTTATTAACCATTATTACCAAATTTATCTTTAAATCTTCTTAAAATCCTCTTAAAACTTTAAATGATAATTTTTAATTTCGAAGCTTTTATATATCTGTATTTTTATGTGTATACTATTTTGGAGGGAATAAAATTCAGGGCACTGTCCCCGACTCCATAATTCCGACTAATAACCCCTATTTTATTTAGTAAATAGTAGACACTATCACACTAATAGGAAAATGATCATGTTTTTTTCCCGATTGGGTGTTGTAGTTTAGAATCTTAATTTAAACCGTTTTTTTGAATGTAAATTTACAATAATTTTGTTCCATAGCAAAAGGTGTAACAAGAGTTTTACTACGAAATAAAAAGATAAAATATCTGTTTTTTTTTTAAGTGAGAGTAAGTTCGTAGATGCTAGAGTTGCAAATGCGTATTTGGTCTGTGAAGGAACCGAAACCGAAACCGAAACCGAATCTTCTGAGATTGGTAAGTTCATTTATTAATTAAACATATATGCAAAGAGAGAGAAAAAAATTAAGTATTCAACTTTAAGAGTGGTCCTATAAATTAGAGATGCACGAGGGATAATGACCAAGATTGTGATTTGCACTTTGGCATCAGAAATCTTTGTATGATTCTCAAAATTATTCTTAAAACATGCTAACTTAAATAAATTAATCTTAATCACATGCTCTAAAAATCCCAATGTTGAAGTAAAGGATTTCTTGAGTGAAGCTAACTAATGAAAGGGTCCCCAAAAGGGACAGAGAGGAAACCATCCATGTGGGAAAATTGCAGCAATCATTAGATACATTGGATAGACCACTTTCAGCTGGATAAGTGAGGATGGAGCCTTTTAGTAGCACCTACAAAAATAAATAATAAATAAATAAAAAGAATTAAACTAAAGGAGAGAAAATACAAGTGATGAAAGAAATATGCATTCAAATTCTAGAAAATATTTTCAATCTTTTTTCTTTGGCAACGAAGGAACTCGCGATCAACGTTATAGGTGCACTGGTTAATCCTACACTCTCGTATAATAATTTGCAAATTATACAAGAGACGTAAACCGTACTAAACTAAGCATGTATGAGAAGCTCGATCTAGCGACCAACGAGACATGTGCTCTAATTTCGGTATTATAATAGGATCATGTTTGACAAAAAGAATGTGATTATATGGTTGTATTGGATAAATAATCACATAGTACAAGTGAGTACTAATTATATTATATATTTATATTTATGTTTGACAGTAAATATTTTGACATTTTGATTTTTTTTATTTTTTATTTTTTAATTTGTCTCTTAAATTCTTAATAAGAATCTACCGCTAAGTGGGACCACGTGATGAGACGCATTTAACCAATATGTTTGACTGCACCTCTACAAATCCGGAAACAATAAAAGCAAGCATGTGAAACTTTATAACATGAAGTAATTAAATTCATCTCTCTTTCACTAAAATTGCACAGCCATGTGAAAGTTAAAAAACACCCCTAAAATAGGTAGTAGTAACCCCACTTGTTCCAATTCAAGTACCATTCCATGTAAATTCATAAATCTTTATCTGAAATGATTTGTGCAGGCCAAAATTAAACATTCAGGCACATTTTTTACCATTCTTCATAAAACAAAAAGTAAAAAAACTCAAAAACTCTCTCAACCTTTCGATTTTCTTTCGCAAAGCCCGTGCAAATCGTCAACAGATCGGAGGAAATTTTTCGGTTTTTACGATCCTCTTGTTATGTAGATTACGAATCCGAAAAAAAAACACGAAAAAAATCACACGTTGGCCTGCTCGTGTGAATTTACACGAGCGCATCCACTGTGCTCGTGTAAATCCACACGAGTAGGCCTTTTTATTATTAATTTTTTTTTAATTGCTCGTGTAAAAACACACGAGTGGTTGCAAAGTGCTCGTGTGAAATCACACGAGCAGTTTGCAACCACTCGTGTGTTTTTACACGAGCAAAGTGCTCGTGTTTTTTTTTTTTAATTGCTCGTGTTTTTTTTTTAATTGCTCGTGTAAAAACACACGAGTGGTTGCAAAGTGCTCGTGTGAAATCACACGAGCACTTTGCAACCACTCGTGTGTTTTTACACGAGCAGATTAATTTTGTTTTTTTTTTTTTTATATAATTTTTTTTTTTGAATTATAAGATGCTCGTGCAAAAACATGCGAGCATTTCAACAGTGCTCGTGTGAAATCAGATGAGCACTGTTGAAATGCTCGCATGTTTTTGCACGAGCACAACAATTTAATTTTTTTTTTTTTTTTTTAATTGGGTAGGAATAGTACAAAAGGTAAATAGTTATGGTAAAAAGGTAAAAAATCATGGTAAAAAAGTGCATGAATGTTTAATTTGGCCTGCGTATATCATTATCCTATTTAAATTAAAAAAAATAAAAAAAAAATAAAAGGGTCCAGAACATCTTCTTTGACGAATATGGTCACATTTTATAGGTTATCTTTCTTTTCAGCCAGCAAATTATTTTGCATATATGCATTGCAAAAACAAGATGCCAACTAATACCAGCCAAGCTTACACCATCCGCAATACATACACACACATATATATATATATATACAAGCACAAACTAACTAGAATAAATAACACACTTGTTGCATTTGGCCGCAAGTATGACCTAGTTGATACAGTAAAGACAACCGGTTCGGGACCAGGATTTTTCGATTGGGGGTCGGGCTGGATCTTTTTTAAGGGGGTTAGGGGGAATGCTCCCGATTTTTTTATTTGGATATTTGCATAAGATATTACACAATTAATATATGTTTTTACAAATTTTAATTAACACAATTAATAAAATAAATGCTATATCTATATATAATCATTAGAGCTTAAAATTACAAATTATAAAATGTATGTTTATTAAGTAAACATGTAAGATTGGTGAACATTATATACAATTTGTTTGGAATATTTATAAATTTAATTCCACGAAGACAACACAATATTTAACGATCTGAGATTTCGATCTTTCTTGCAACAACTTTCTAGGTCGAGTTCAGCTACCCGTAAGGAAAAATGACTGTTTTACACTTTACATTAGTCGTACTGAACTATTGCACGAGAGCAAAATTTATTTACTCTATTCACATATATGACTTTATATTTATTTGTACAAGAAAAAAAAATGGATTGGGAGAGGAAATTAGATGTTGACCAATCAAAGAAGTGAATTGACCATTACCCACCTTCCATTAAATTCCAAAGCAGAGGTGGAATCATGCATGTGATTTATCTAACTTTAATTTTCCCCCATTTCTTATCACCAAAATCTTTTTTTTTTTTTTCATCAAATGGACTTTCAATTAGGGGCCTACCCCCCTTTACAAAACACAAAGGCAAAAGCAAAAGAAAAACAATCATAATATTTAGTACCTAAAAAATAAATAAAGACCGTATCACAATATAATCAAGAAAGCAAGCTTGAATGGAAGAGATGATGATGGTGATGATGAAGATCAGAAGCCAAGAAACTTCCCCTAATAACAACACTCTCAACATTCCCAATGTTACCACCTTAACTTCTCCCACATGGAAATTGTATGAGAATCCATTCTTCACTACTACTCATCATAAACCAATTCTAAATAATATTAATATTAATACTAATACTAATCATCAGCTACTTCAAGATTATTCTACTACCGATCATAAAATCATTCACAGGCTACACCTCCCTATACCCGCCCGTAAAATCGCCGCCTCGTTCTTCGACCTAACCTTCGTCAAGCCCGCCGCTGTGTTGGAGTCCGACATGGATCCGACCCGCGGATCGCGTGTCAACCAACTGAAAGCCGAGCTCGAATGCGAACGCAAAGCACGTAAGAAAATGGAGTTGTTGAACAAAAAGCTGGCGAGAGAGATCTCTGAGGAGAGAAAAGGGAGAGAAGCGATCGAAAGAGTCTGCGAAGAGCTCGCTAAGGAAATCTCGGCTCATAAAGCAGAGTTTTTTAGGATGAAGAAGGAAATGGAGGAAGAGAGGAAAATGCTACGTACGGCTGAGGTCATCAGGGAAGAGCGCGTGCAGATGAAACTCGCGGAGGCGAAGTTCTTGTTGGAAGAGAAGTTTCGAGAATTGGAAACTAACGCGACGAATAGTTCCAAGAGAGAAGAAGAAAAGTTTAGTAGTAATAATGATCGGATGATTCATCAGACGTCGTCTTTTGGACAGAGGTTGAGGTTTGTTCTCGGCGAGAAACTGCCGCCGGTTTCGAATGTAGACTCGACAGTGGCGGCGGTGATGCGGCGGAGAAAGGGCGATGCGGAAGCTGAGAATCCTCATATCAGAAGGGGGATCAAAGGGTTTGTTGAGTTTCCGAAAGTGGTAAGAGCAATTGGATGCAGAAGTAGTAAGCATTTGGGGAGTAAATTGGAGTGTCAAAAGGCTCAGTTGAAGATATTGCTGAAGCAGAAAGGGCCTATGGTCAGATTTAATGGCATTATTGCAAGTTAAGATCATTTTTTCTTTTTCGAATTAATGCTGATTATGTTGTAATTAGTTAGTGTCTGTGATTCTATCTTGATTGGATTTGGTTAAATTTTTAGTGCATGGTGTTTCCAATTTTTCGTATCTTGAGGGAGTTTTGGGATTTTTTTTTGATGCAAATGGATCATAAGTATATATAGTGTTGTTAAATTGTTTCTGGTATTTGTGTTGGTTTGGAATTTGATATATGTAGACAGATTCTTGTTTTGGTTTATTAATAAAATAGACACGCTTATGTTTAGTTATGATAAAAGTTTATCGTTTGTTTATTTTACAAAAATATCATTCGCATTTGTTTATTTTACAACATAGATGTTTGTTACCAAATTTCAAAAAATTCAATCCTATTTTTTTTAGCCAATACGAAGATTATGATCAGTGACGAGTCCAGGAATGTGATACAGGGTGGGCTTAAATTTTTGAGGTACGGGAGCAGCGCCCCGGGAAAAAAATTAGGACATTTTTGTGACAAAATAAAAAAAAAAATAGGAAAAAAAAGAAGAAGAAAAAAGGGGCTTTTTTTGCATAATATTGAATTTTGGGTGGATTAATTAATAATAATTAGAGCTCTTTTGCATTAATTTGATTTTTTAGTGAAATAATTAATAAATATTGAGTGGATTTAATAAATATATAGGTATAATATGAGGAACATTTTGTAATTTAAGGGTCAGCTCGAGTCACCTTTGGGCTCGCCCCTAATTATGATTGTCAATATTAATGTACAATAACCATAAATATGCCCGGTTCATTCAACCCGGCAATATGAATGAACAACGATGTTCCTTTGTTCGAGTGTTTTGATTATGTTAATCCAACTCATATCACCATAGTCGTCCTTTTCGAAATCTCTCGCATACACATAACAATGATTTGATGTTTGAATACTCAAATGAATAGTATGATAATCAAGTAAACTTAGTATTATTTTATAAACATTATATTCTCATATTGTGTAATCAAGTAACTTTTGAATAATTAATTTATTTTGATGATAGATGAAAAGAGTGACCGAATAAAGAAAAAACAAAAAACAATACAGAGAAGCAAAATTAAAACTAGTGACCGTAGTTTTTTTTTCTTCATGAAGTGGGGCTCCTGCCTAAACCGTTAAGTCGGTAAATAACCAGAGATAGTATCTAAGAAATTATGTTCCTATCTTCTACATAAAAAACATGAGATTCATATGGAATTAGGCTTAGTACATTTGTTATGGCGCGTATAATTGTTATACAGTCAAAAGCTCCACAGCGCAAGATTGTAGTGACTCAATCAACTATATATGTTATATTATGGTTAGAAATGAAAAATGACCCAAGGTTGAGAACCGTTTATATCCGCGTATATATTCTCAACTAAAAATGATATTGAAATGTTAACTAATCTATTCTTGTTATGTAGTAGAACATACAATAATTATAGTTAGAATAGCCATATTTACAATAAAATCACAAAAGATATTTTAATCGACCTTAGAAATGTACAAATGAATATGGTCTCTACTTATAAGAAGCCCGGTTTCTTAGAGTACGGTCCAACTGTAATCAATCTAACCGTGTACAATTGCGAATTGGAAAATCCGTAGAGTAGAAAGTATAAACATATTTTTAAAAGTGTTCTTTCTAGAAACAACCTAGAAATTTTATAATTATTCAAGACTGATGATGCTAATATGTAGCTCATCTAGGGTGGTGTAGAAAACGAACTGGGAGAGCAAAGCAGATCAGTAGCTTGACAACTTGATGATCCTGAGGTACCTGCGATCATAGAACACATGAACTAAGCCGGGGGTTGATCCGGCGGAAACCCCTCCGACGCTCAAGTCAGACGTGCTGATCATAGAAATAGTCCAGAGAATACATGTTATAGTATTGCTCAGTTAATAGGACGTACCTTAATAAAATGAGTAAAACCTCTATTTATATGTCGTTTATTGGGTTGGGTTTGTTTTGTTGGGCCCAAGCCTTACTTGAAGGTGTTTGGGCCTCGGTGATATTAGTCTTCGATATTGGGCTCGTAGCCCAGTAGGTAAAGAAATTGTAGGCCCATTGGGTTGGCCCAATTAGGCATATCATTAAGCCCCCCACTCTCGAGTCGATGTGGGGGCCATGTTGTGATGGGTCTCAGATCGTGTCGAGAGTAAAAATTGTAGAAGTCGATTGTTGGTGTATGGCCTAATGGTATGTGAAAACGCGTTGGAGCGTGTGTCGGAGGGGCGTGAATGCGCGTTGGCGCATAGCGCGACAAGGTTGTCGCGATGTAAGTTAATTAAGGCGTCGGTTTTGTCCCGCGACGATGTAGTAGCGAATTATCTCCTCGTGGGAGTTGTCTTGTCGCGGGGTAATATTGTTGATCAAGTTATCTCCTCATGGGAGTTGTCTCGTGATAATGTAGTAGCACGGAGCTAGTATTCTCCTCGTGGGAGTTGTTATTTATCGACATTGTCAATGTTTTGACGCGTTGCTTGTATGTGTTTACATATAGCCTTGTGCGTGATGTACTTGAGGAGGGGATCAGGCTCTCAAGAGTTTTTTTTATGGGGATCGTGCCCCTTGTTAGACCTCGTGGGTCGTAAGTATGTTTGGACCGTGGCCACGTTTTAATGAAGGACCCATCGAAAACAAGTAGATAAATTTTGAGTAATCAAGCTGGCCAGGCTATATAGATTCTCATAATATCTCTAAGTGTTTCTAGGGTTGTAATCGTGCTAACTTGAGCTTGCGATTATGTAGTGCATTGCGAGCGAGTTGTCTCTTCAAGAGAGTTGTCTTGCAGCGAAGTTGTAGGAGCATTGGATGACGCGCGATTGAGGAGCGTGCGGATTGAGGTTGCCCTGAGCGAGTTGTCTCCTCGTGGGAGTTGTCTCGCAGCGAGTCTTATTATCGAGCGAGGTGGTTGTATGTGGGAGTTGCCTTGCAATGGATTTGTAGTATCGAGCGAGTTGGCTCCTCATGGGAGTTGTCTCGCTGCGGGTTGTGGTACCGAGCGAGTTGGCTCCTCGTGGGAGTTGTCTCGCTACGGGTTCGTAGTACCGAGCGAGTTGGCTCCTCGTGGGAGTTGCTTCGCTGCGGGTCGTAGTACCGAGCGAGTTGGCTCCTCGTGGGAGTTGCCTCGCTGCGGGTCGTAGGATGGAGCGAGTGGTCTCCTTGTAGGAGTTATCTCGCTGTGGGTTCGTAGACCCGAGGGAGCTGACTCCTCGTGGGAGTTACCTCGCAACATGTTATAGGATGGAGCGAGTGGTCTCCTCGTGGGAGTTGTCTCGCTGTGGTATTGAGATCCGAGGGAGTTGGCTCCTCGTGGGAGTTGTCTCGCAACGGGTGTGTAGGGCCGAGCGAGTTTGCTCCTCGTGGGAGTTGTCTCGCGGCGGGTTTGTCTCGCAAGCCCCCCACTCTCGATTCGATGTGGGAGCCTAGTCAAAAAAGGTATCGGATCGTGTCGAGAGTAGATTGGTGCTATAGTGTACCGTTATTCGCTGGCGTGGTGTGGAGAAATGATAATTTTTATTTGTCCGTAAGAGAGCGTACGCGAGTAAGTGAGGCGCGCTGGAGAGTTCGCGCAATTTGGTGGAGAATAGCAGGAGTTGTGCGCGCTCCAAAGTAGGAGGTAGCGCGCTGTGAGAACACGCGCGCATGGGGTCGCGCGTCTAGCGCTGTGTACGCGCTCCGCCCCTTTTTTTTTTTTTTTTTTTTTGATTTTTTTTGCCTCGGGAAGCGTGCCCGTGACTGCCTCGGGAATCGTGCTCGTGACTACCTCGGGAATTGTGCCCGCGTGCTGCCTCGGGAATCGTGCCCGTGGCTGCATCGGGAAGCGCGCCCGCGCACTGCCTCGGGAATCGTGCCCGTGGCTGCATCGGGAAGCGTGCCCGATTTTTTTTTGTGCATCGGGAAGCGTGCCCGCGCGCTGCCTCGGGAATTGTGCCCGATGACCCTTTTTTTGCATCGGGAAGCGTGCCCCGCGCGCGCCTCGGGAAGCGTGCTCGCGCGCGCCTCGGGAATCGTGCCCGCGCACTGCCTCGGGAATCGTGCCCGTGGTTGCCTCGGGAATCGTGACCGCGCGCTGCCTCGGGAATCGTGCCGCGCGCGCCTCGGGAAGCGTGCTTGCGCGCGCCTCGGGAATCGTGACCGATTTTTTTTTTTTGCATCGGGAAGCGTACCCGCGCGCTGTCTCGGGAATAGTGCACGTGGCTGCCTCGGGAATCGTGTCGTGCGCGCCTCGGGATTCGTGCCCGCCGCGTGCCTCGGGAATCGTGCCTATGACTGCCTCGGGAATCGTGCCCTTTTTTTTGCATCGGGAAGCGTGCTCGCGCACTGTCTCGGGAATCGTGCATGTGGCTGCCTCGAGAATCGTGCCGTGCGCGCCTCCCGAAGCGTGCCCGCGCGCGCCTCGGGAATCGTGCCTGTGGCTGCCTCGGGAATCGTGCCCGATTTTTTTTTTTTTTTTTTTTCTTCTTCTTATTATTCTTTTACTCTTTTTTTTTCCTTCTTCTTGTTCTTGTATTTTTTCATCTTCTTTCTTCATCTTCTCTTTTCTTCTATTTTTCTTTCTTCTCATCTTCTTCTTTTTTCTTCTTCTTTGATTTTTTTTTTTTTTCTTTTTTCTGCATCTTCTTCTTTTTTCTTCTTCTTTCTTTTCTTCTTCTGGGGTCTCGCGTGCGCGATTTTACCCCCTTTTTTTTTTTTTGTTTGATATTCACCCCTCGGGGATGTTATATTTTTTGAGTAGGGAGATTATCCTCGTTCCTTGAGATGGGATGTGCACCCCCTTGGGGATGTTCTATTTTTTGAGTAGGGAGATTATCCTCGTTCCTTGAGATGGGATGTGTACCCCCTTGGGGATGTTCTATTTTTTGAGTAGGGAGATTATCCTCGTTCCTTGAGATGAGATGTGTACCCCCTTGGGGATATTCTATTTTTTGAGTAGGGAGATTATACTCGTCTCTTGAGATGTGATGTGAACCCACTTAGGGTTGAAAGGTAAGGGTGATGCCCAACCTTAGGATGGGGATAACTGCCCACTGTAGGATGAGGCGCTCGAGACCTATGGTCTGAGGTGGATGCGCATGGTTGTGCCATTGGTTCGCGCGTGCGCGTCAGACCATTTTTTCTGTTTTTGAAGTAGGGACGTGAAACACTTGATGGGATGTGAAACCCCTTGGGGTTGAAAGGTAAGTGGATGTACCACCCTTGAGATGAGATGCCCAACTTTAGGATGGGATAGCCCCCCATTTAGGATGAGGCGATCACGAACCACTGGGGTGAGATGCCCAACCTTGGCGATATATGGTGCCACTGATTCAGTGGCAGCACGAGTTGAATCTTCCGTGATCATACGCTGAAGGTCTTCTTCGGTTATCTGAACCGTTCGAGAAGTAAGTAGAAATTGATCATGTTGAGGACCCAGTGGGGCCTCACGAGGAGGAGCGTTGGCTCCTGCTATGACGATGTATGGTGCCACTGCTTCAGTGGTAGCACAAGTTGAAGCTTCCGCGATTATACGCTGAAGGTCCTTATCGGTTATCTGAACCGTTAGAGGAGCAAGTAGAAGTTGATCTTGTTGAAGGTTCGGCGATCATATGCTGAAGGTCCTCTTCGGTTATCTGAACCGTTCGAGGGAGCGGAAGTAGACCTCCAGAGAGTCGATGACCCATGGCGAATGAAATATTTTGGGGGCACTGTGAACCCCCAGGGAGTCGATAACCCTTGGCGAACGAAATATTTTGGGGGCGATGTAAGCCCCTAGGGAGTCGATAACCCTTGGCGAGCGAAATATTTTGGGGGCAGGTGTAAGCCCCCAGGGAGTCGATGGCGGTGGTGCCATAGGTGGCTCCACATGTGGAGCACGTGCTGGTATCGCGTTGGGAGCATTTGCTCCCATCGTGGCGATATATTGGGTCACGGCCTCTGTGGCAGCGCAAGTTGAAGCTTCTGCTATCATGCGTTGAAGCGCATCCTCGGTTATTTGAATCATTCGAGGAGCAGGGAGTGGTGGATCGACGAGTGGTGGGTCCCGAGGGGGGATCACCTGAACCTCGCGAGGTGGATCCATGGAATGTGGAGGAGGTGGCAAGCCAGAGCCTCCACGAGGTGGGAGGTCGTTAGCTGTGTCATTTTCTCTCTGAGCAGACGCCTCAGGAGGATCTTGTTGGCTACGTGATCTGGTTTGCATCGTTCCCACAGACGGCGCCAAAATGATGATGCTAATATGTAGCTCACCTAGGGTGGTGTAGAAAACGAACTGGGAGAGCAAAGCAGATCAGTAGCTTGACAACTTGATGATCCTGAGGTACCTGCGATCATAGAACACATGAACTAAGCCGGGGGTTGATCCGGCGGAAACCCCTCCGACGCTCAAGTCAGACGTGCTGATCATAGAAATAGTCCAGAGAATACATGTTATAGTATTGCTCAGTTAATAGGACGTACCTTAATAAAATGAGTAAAACCTCTATTTATATGTCGTTTATTGGGTTGGGTTTGTTTTGTTGGGCCCAAGCCTTACTTGAAGGTGTTTGGGCCTCGGTGATATTAGTCTTCGATATTGGGCTCGTAGCCCAGTAGGTAAAGAAATTGTAGGCCCATTGGGTTGGCCCAATTAGGCATATCATAAAAACATTACTACATTTTTCTTGGCCAAAAAAATTATTTCACAGATAACAGGGGCCTCGTTAAAACCTTGTTCGAAAACTAATTCACTAATTAACACTAATATATTTACTATAAGCATATTTATAAGTTGGTAATTACATGAAATTAGTTAATATAATAATTTTATATGCTAATTATAAAATGGTGTTAATTACACCAAATCCTATTTTCACTTCTATATTTGATAGAAAAAATAGGATTTGGTGGAAAAAATGGTAAAATGGTGGATGGGTGGGAGATGAATATTTCTTCACCAAAACATTTGGTGAAAATATAGGATTTAGGGATATAGAGTTTGACCAGGATGGGAGGCTAAACTAAATCACTATTATTTTAGGTGTAATGGAGATTTAGAGATTTAGGTTGGGAGACTAAAAACACATAAATTAGATGATAAATATGGGATTTGGTGATGGGTGGGAGATGCTCTAAGGACCTCTCCGAAGTAAAACGAGTCTTCAAATATCATTTTAGGGGTCAAGTTAGAGACTTCAAATCTATAAAAAAAAGTCATCTCCAGCAAGGGGTTCCATAAAATTAATTTCATTTATTAATTTATAAATTATTTCATACTATAATTACATTTATGGTTTAGTTTTGTACATTAAAATTTCTACAGGTATTTTTCATTTGTATTATCTTAATTTTGTAATTTATGTCTCACCTATATTTTTTTCTCTTATTTTCAATAACACAAATAAATATTTCAGCTACAAAAATTTAAAATTTGATATTCTTAAAATTTTTTTAATTAATTTACCCTTAGGCAACTTCAAGTTAGAGTATGTATATTAAATCTCAAATATAAGAAAATATTTAAAAACTTTATTAATATTCTCTATTTTAAAGACTCTCTAGAATCTCTCCATTGGTGTTGATATTTTTACCAAAGTCTTTAAAATATTGAGACTTATTGAGTTTAAGGACTCTATTGAAGATGTCCTAAAACATACGATGCAAGATTTAAACTTATCCTTTTTTTTTATATATATATATATAATATATATGCAAAATTAATATTGGAATTATCAAATATTACTAAATGAAGTAAACCATCATATAAATCAAATGTAAATATTTGTTGTGGCACGTTCCAAGTAACTCAAATCGACTACACTCTCAAATGTTCAGAAGTGTTCGAGGAGGACGTTGTATGTGAAAAATAGGAAATATAGCAATTTTAAATGCACGATTCAAATTCTGGAATCTTTTTTAAAAGTTGAATTGTACACTAACACCAAATGGAAGTAAGATTAGATGATACAATCAAATTCAATACTAATGAATAAAAATATAGAAATAGGATATAACCACATGATCGGAATATTTTTTTACTAAAAAAAATAAATAATAAAGCACACTGAAATTCGAGAATAAGTAACTTCCTCAAATATTTCATTGTTCATCTTCGAAATAATTATCGGGATGAAAATCCCAATAATCAACATATGTTCCATTGACGAGTAAATGCATCATTACCACATGAGGTGGTTGTAGCATTTGATTTAAGCAATTTTCGCAAAGGACAAAGCATGTCATTTCTTTTTCCAAAGCGTTGGGAAGCGTTTTAGAACTTATTTTAATTTTAGGGCACGGACATCCCATAATGTATGGTTAAATTATAAAAAAAAAAAAAAAAAAAAAACCCTTTTATTTTGGTAATTACAACTGTCCTTTCCTTTTAAATATTTTTACATAAAATTTATGTAATTCGTTTATGAAACACGTGGAATGTGGAATTCCACAATTTGTTTTTTAACTCTCTTATTTTTAAACTAAATTTTAGTTATAGGCTAAGTAGTGCTTAGTGGATTAAGTATATGGCTTAGTGGGCTAAGTATATTATTTAGTGGGCTAAGTAGTACTTAGTGGGTTTAACTACTAAACTAACCCACTAACCCATGTTCTTGAGTGCTCTTGTAGTTGGTTTTCTTGCAGATCATGGGCTGAGGAGTGGAAGCTTGGAATGTCTATAAATACCGACTTCAAGACTCAAGGAAAGTTGAGGATTCTAAGAAATAAAAACCGAGAGCTGAAAAGAATACATGAGATTTTTAGTGTGTTTTTAGAATCTGTTTTACGTACTCCTCATGAGTACATTCTTTACGTACTCCTCACGAGTACATTCTTTGTAGTCTAGATTGTTTAGTATATAGTTTTTATATTTCTAGACTTGGTTGTAAGAATGATCAAGATAGATTCATTCATAAGAAAGAAGTTCTTTACGTACTCCTCACGACTACATTCTTTGAAATCTAGAGTTTTTAGTATTTATCTTTTTGTTTCTAAATTTGGTTGTAAGAATGATCAAGCTAGTGATTCATTCATAAGGAAGAAGTTTTTGTACTTCTTCTCTTTGTATTCTTGTAATACTGTTTTTAATATAAGTTTTTACGTCCTTTAAAGGGCAAGTTCACAAGTTTTTACTTGTGAACATTTTTAATCTGAGTATTGTTTTTATATTTCCGCTGCATGTTTATACAAGTGTCATAACACTTAATATAACACCTCTGTTTTAAACGAATTCGGGACCATAAATTCTTTCAATTGGTATCAGAGCCAACACTTGACGTATACTTAGTGTTTGTTCCTATTTCTTTTTCAGAAACGAATTCGTGATGGATACTCAGATGACTGCTTCTATGCGACCTCCTGTACTTGATGGCACAAACTACACCTACTAGAAAGTCAAGATGAGGGCGTACATCAAAGCCATTGATGAGAGAGCCTGGAGATCTATTATTACTGGATGGAAGCCACCAACTATAACAGATGCGGATGGGGATGTATTTCCAACACCAGATTACGGTGGACAGCAGACGATCTATCAAATGCCAATCAAAACTCAAAAGCGTTAAATGCAATTTTTAATTCAGTAGATTTAACAATGTTTAAATTGATCTCAGTGTGCACTTCTGCGAAGGATGCATGGGAGGTTCTTCAGTTACATTGTGAAGGTTTAGACAGTGTCAGAAGAACTAAGCTCAGATTACTCTCTTCCAAATTTGAGAGACTGAGGATTGAAGAAACTGCAACAATTTCTCAATACAATGAGAAATTGATTGATTTAGTTAATGAATTTCAATCCTTATGTGGTCCTTTGAGCAATAAGACACTGGTGAATAAGGTACTGAGAACTCTTCCAGAAAGATTCAGCATGACAGTTACTGCAATTGAGGAGGCCAAAGACACATCGTCTCTGCGTCTGGATGAATTAATTGGTAGCTTAAAGTCTAGAGAGATGAACTTTGAAGATCAGAGAAAGGAGAAAGGTAAGGCCATCTCAAATGCACTCCAGGCAGAACTAGAACATAAAGAAGTTGCTACGGAATATAATGATGATGCAGAGGAATGTCTCAACAATGTGGCATTTCAGATTCAGAAATTCAATAGGGCATACAGACGAAGTGGAATCAAGCCCAGACAGTTATTTCCAGATGGCTCTACACAAAATCGACAAACTTAGCCCCGGAACAGATCTATTCCACAGAGAACATTTTCTCAAACATCCTCTCAAAACACTTTAATAAATTCTCCATTTATTCGTTCAAATTCTGAACCACCTAACTTGGATCATATTGAATGCAGGGCTTGTTCAGGATTTGAACATTATGCTAATGAATGTGCAAATCCCTTGAGAAGAAGATGAATGAGCTTGATTTGTGCTGTCAGTGATGAGGAGGAAGAGCAACCTGAACAGACAGAGGAGCAGCAACCCACTAAACAGGCTCTTTCTGTCAGATATATCACTGAAAATTGTCCTGAAACAGAATCACATGGAGTTTCTCTAGATGCTGCAACACTTTCTGAAACACTTTCAGTAACTGAAATTTCTGAGTTAGATAATAATCATTATATATGCTTGAACTCTATTTCTTTGAATGCTGCAGAATACAGTAAAGAAGCAGTGGGAGATGAGGAAGAAATGTATAAGAAATTGTTCAGCGACTTGGAGAAGAAGACTCATGCTCTAGATGCAGCCAACAAGTAAAATTCTTCTCTTAAAGAAACAATCACTCATTTGGAGGTTAGAATCACCAAGAAGGATCTTGAACTGGCAAAAGTGAAAGATGAACTCAAAGAAATAACTCTAGCAATCAAGAGGATGAATACCGGCACAACTAAACTTGAAGAGATTGTGTCACTGGAGAAGTACAACAAAAATGAAGGTCTAGGGTTCAAAAAACAAGTGAAGAAACACAAGCCAGTAAAGAAGAAGAAAATTGTCTTTGTAAAAGAGAAGGGTTCAAATGGAAAGGAATGCAGAAATTCCACAATCACCACTCCAGAGTCCATAATAAGGAGATACATAGATACATTTGTCATTACTGTTTCTCACCAGGACATATCCATCCATTTTGTGAGAAACTAAGTAGTGACAAAGTGTTGTACATAATGAGTCACATCACTCCAGGGAACACCTCCAAGAAAAATGTAGAGTTTACCAAAAAAAAATGTAGAATATGGACTCCCAAAGGTAAACTTAAGTGCAAAGCAGTATACACTTCTTTAAATGCTAACATTTCAGGTTCATGGTACTTTGATAGTGGATGCTCTAGGCACATGACTGGAACTGAAGAATTTCTATCAAACTACCATACACTCAATGGTGGACGTGTAACCTATGGAGGAGGAGCTAAAGGCAAAGTGGTTGGACGTGGAACACTCAATATTGAAGGACTTCCAAAACTTTCAAATGTCTTACATGTTGAAGGATTGGGGTCAAATCTCATCAGTATTAGTCAATTGTGTGATGATGATCTACGTGTTCAATTTGATAAGTACTGTTGTTCTGTGTTTGATAATCAAAATCATTGTGTACTAACAGGTTCCAGGTTAATGGATAATTGTTATCAAACAGGTGACACCATCTCATGCAAAAGCTCAAGAGTAAGTAAAGTAGAGCTGTGGCACACAAATTTCAAAAATCTGAAGCTGCTCAACAAGTACAATGCCATAAGAGGAATTTCAGATCTCAAGATCAAGGACATCCCTATATGCGGAATGTGCCAGAAGGGAAAGCAAACTAGAGTGCCACACAAAGTGTTACAACACGTTGGTACCACCATTTGTTTTGAACTTGTACATATGGACCTTATGGGTCCTATAGAGGTAGAAAGTCTAGGTGGTAAAAAATATGTATTTGTGTGTGTTGATGATTTTTCGAGATATACTTGGGTGTATTTTTTAAGAGAAAAATCTGATCTAGAATACATGCATGTGTTTGGATGTGTTTGCTATGTCCTAAATGACAGAGATCATCTAGCTAAATTTGATTCAAAAAGTGATTTGAGTTTACTTGTGGGATACTCTAATAACAGTCATGCATACAGAGTATATAACTCAAGAACTCGAACCATTATTGAATCTGTAAATGTGGTATTTGATGATTTTGCTGATCTCCGCAGTAAAACAGCTGAAGATGAAGTAGATGACCTGATTGCTGAAGGAGAAACAACCGGTGGAGACACTACTGCCACAGGTGCTCCAGATATAAACAGTCCAGTGTTAAGAGAAGAGGGTGTTGAGCCAAGTGTTACCACATCTGACTCAATACTTCATACGGAGAACACAGAAGCTGAAACACAACCAACTCATGATGTCTGCAGAAAGGAACCATCCAGTAGAATCCAGAAAAATCACCCATCTACTCAAGTTATGGAAGATATCTTTGATGGGATAAGGACCAGAAGAAAAGAGAGGGTGAATTACAGAGATATGGTAAGATTTGCAAATTTATCTTCTGAATGTGCACTAACTGGAACTACTTGTTTTGTATCTTCAGTTGAACGAAAGAATATTGCAGAAGCACTGAAGGATGAGTTTTGGATCAATGCAATGCATGAAGAACTGAATCAGTTCATCGGGAATGATGTTTGGTACTTAGTTCCTAGACCAAGTCATGTTAATGTGATAGGAACTAAGTGGATCTTCAAGAACAAAACTGATGAAAAAGGTCCAGTTGTTAGAAATAAGGCTAGGTTAGTAGCACAAGGTTACACTCAGATATAAGGTATAGATTTTGATGAGACCTTTGCTCCAGTAGCTAGAATTGAATCTATTAGGTTACTTCTTGTTATAGCCTGTTTTCTTAAAATCAAACTGTATCAAATGGATATCAAAAGTGCATTTCTAAATGGTATTTTAAATGAAGAAGCATATGTAGAGCAGCCCAAGGGTTTTGAAGATTCTGCCAAGCCTAATCATGTGTTCAAACTTAAGAAGGCGTTGTATGGTCTTAAACAAGCTCCTAGAGCTTGGTATCAAAGACTCACTGACTTCTTACTTGAGATACAGTTTACTAGAGGAGAGGCAGACATAACTCTATTTGTTAAAGAACAAATAACCATATCATTACTGTTAAAAACTTGATACGCGTAAAACCTACGTATAAATTACCGCAAGTGTACAGTATCGCGTTTTGTAGAATAGTGAATTCCAGATATCGATCCACAGGGAATTAAGTTCCTAAATTTACCAAGTACCGTAATTATACTATCCTAAACTCTATCTAGACGATCAAGAATGGATGGGAGAAATAAAGCTAAACAGAAACAATAAATAAAAACAACGGTCCGCCAGTAAAAGCGAGGAATTCCGACGTGTGATGGCTTATAGGGTAAAATCCACCAGTGTACTATCGATAAAGATCTACAAATCCGAATCTAATGTCAGTTCAATATTCGCTAACCCAGACACTAAAATACCCTAACCCCCGTCTCCAGTGTAGTTAGAGTCTACCCACAGGTCCGACGTCTCCGTTCAGAACCTGATATTAAGAGAGCATTTAGGTCAAGTCCTTAAGGGCTACCCGAGGTGCATCACGTCTCCGTTTCCACACCCCGAGCTATGTTTTCCTAAAATCAAACAAGAAATCCTCTCTCGAGTTCATTCCCATTTACAATCAATTCAACTGTTGGCCAAACAATCGAAAGCATTTAATACAGGAAAACATAAACATAATCAAAGAACGACAAATAGATCACAAATCTGGAAATCAAAATCAATATATACAAGGTTTCATTTCCCTAAAAGAAAATGCTCAGTTCATTACAAACATAGCATCAAAATGAAGAACACGGGAAATTATAAACTAAACGTAAAGAAAAGCTTATGAAAAACCCGAGTCGAAACCCTCGTCGAAGCTTCCCGCGAAGAACTGGCGAGAACCGAAGAGAAAACCGAAGAAAAAGTTGAGAGATAATCGAGATATATTGTAAAATGAAAAAGAGACCTTCTATTTATAGTGAAAAATCAAAGAAAAATATCTAGACTCGATTTCTGTGCCCAGATCGCGATCTGGGCTTCTTGGATCGCGATCTGGCAACCTCGAAAACTGTCCACCGCCTTCCCAGATCGCGATCCAGGAAGTATGGATCGCGATCTGCCCCAACTTTTCGCTGCTACTGGAATTTGCCACCAGATCGCGATCCGGTGATTCTGGATCGCGATCTGGCCTCTGCATAAACTTCAAACACTTTTTTCACCCTTTTTCAGCCCGAATTCGACAATTGTGCATTTCACAAAAGTTGTAGCCCTTGAAGTTATCTTTCTAAATCCACTTGAATCAGCCCAATCGGAGGTCGTATACAAAAGTTATGCTTTAAATACCAAACACTGCCACAATCCGCGAGAATGCACTTTTGCACGTGTTTGGTTTGGTTCTCGGCTTCGCTTCCAAAATCGTCTCGAATCGGCAAAAATAGCTTATCTTTGCCTAAAATATAAATAAAACAAAAACAACATAATATATACAAATAAAGCCGAAAACTCGGACGAACGAAGACCAAAACTCGAAGAATTGATAAGTGAAAATCATGCAAAATGAACACTTATCAACAGATATATGTTGATGATATTGTTTTTGGTTCTACTTGTGCTAACCTCTTACAGTCTTTTGTAGATTCTATGTCTTGCACTTTTGAAATGAGCATGGTAGAAGAGTTGAATTACTTCATAGGACTCCAAATTAAACAGACAGGTGAAGGAATTTTTGTAAATCAAAAGAAGTATGCTCTCAATCTGGTCAAGAGGTTTGAGTTGGAGTCAGCCAAGCACATGAAAACTCCAATGGGATCAAGTCAAAAACTGTCCAAGGACGATGTTGCTGAGGATGTTGACAGCACCCTATACAGAAGCATGATTGGAAGCCTTCTGTATCTAACTGCAAGCAGACCTGACATTATGTTTAGTGTTTGTGTGTGTGCCAGGTACCAAACTAATCCCAAAGTCACTCATCTAAAAGTTGTGAAGAGGATTATTATGTATGTTTCAAGTACAGTAGACTTAGGTATTCAGTTTTTCAAAGACACTAATACTAATTTGATAGGTTTTAGTGATTCTGATTGGGCTGGGGATATTAGTGACAGAAAAAGCACATCAGGTGCATGTTTCTTTTTGGGGAATAATCTGGTTTCATGGTTTAGTAGAAAACAAAATTGTGTATCACTTTCAACAGTTGAATCAGAATATGTAGCTGCTGGAGGATATTGTGGTCAACTAATTTGGATGAAACAAATGTTGGGGGATTATGGGTTAACCAGTGACACCCTGACCATATATTGTGATAACTCAAGTGCTATTGATATTTCAAAAAATCCTGTTCAACACTCACGAACTAAACACATAGATATTAAACATCATTTTATTCGTGATATAGTTGAGAAAAATATAGTGTGCTTAAAGTACATTCCTACAGAAGATCAGTTAGCTGACATCTTTACAAAGGCATTAGATTATGAGAGGTTCTCTAAACTTAGAAAATCTCTCGGGATGTGTACTCAATAAACATGTCCTGAAACATGTTGCAGCACCTCATCAAATATCTTAAGCTGCAACATACTTTACTGAAGCTTAGCTTCCTTAAATAATGGCTTCACTGTGATATATTATTCTCTAAATAAGTAACTGGTAGTCTTTCAACTTGAAACGTGATCATGCTTCATGTAAACATTCAGAGAACAATCATAATCACATAAGTCAAACTCCTCTATCTGAATAGTCATATCTTAGTAACTCAGGAACTCTCAAACTGAACACTTGATCATGTTCCATGTGAATTGTTTGACTTGAAAATAAGAGTTTAAAATATATATATATATATATATATATATATATATGCCTGTTAGCCAATTTTTGTTCTCACACTATTAATAATTAAAAGATGTGTTTATTATTTATGTGTAAATTTTCGTGAGTGTTATTATTTTTATTTACTTCTATTATTATTATTATTGAATTATCACTATTTATATGGGTCATGGGGTACATGGGTTAGTCTTTTCTCTTCCACTAAGTCCACTCCTTATTGTGCCATGTGTCACGTTTTGTTTTAAACTGCCACATAAACTTTTATTCTCCTTAATCACACTTTCTCCAAGAAAAACGCACGCCACTTCTTCACCTTCTTCACTTCAAATTTTTTTCTGCAAAAATTTGGGCTTATAAATTTCTTGATTCTTTTTCGAAAATTAACCCTAAAAAAATCAAAAGCACAAGAAGCAATTTAATTTTTATTTCTCTCTACTGTACCATGGCATCTCCTCCTAGAAATCCTCTTCCGGTCGTTGATGATGTGCACAATGATGCTACAGCACCTGAACCAGCAGACCCTAATCCAGCCATCATCGTTCATCCTGTCAACCTTGAAGCCATGCCGATCAGCTTCATTGAGCCCGGCGACGAGCTGAATCCGATTGACCCAGATGTTTTCCAGAACCTGGGTCCCTCGTCCACTGCAGGAAAGTTTCCTACTCGCCGGTCTAAGCGCATGAATCCCTTCCCATATCTGATTGCTACTGGGTCACAACGCCGGAGGGGAGCAAACTCTCCCAGCAGAGGCGGTAGAGGTGGAAGAAGAGGCAGCAGAGGCGGTCGTACTCCAGTTAGATCAAACCCATCAAGAGGTCTCCATTTGGTTGATTAAGAAACAGATGATGAAGAAGGAGATCCTACATTTGCAGAACCAGAAGCCCAAGCTCTCTCCTCAAGCTCCACTGAGTCATCTTCCAAAGACTCGACTCCACCAGCATCAACTCAGGGGGAGACACTTCAGCCTAACATGGCAGCAACCTCTTCTCAACATCCTGTTTCCGAAGATGTTGCTGCACATGTTCCTGAAAATGCTGCTGCACCTACTGTCTCAGACAATGCCCCTCAGAGTGCTGCTGAGGATGCTGTTCCGTACCAAGATGAGGAAATGCTAGACTTTTCTGGGATGTCCTCTGCTGAGCATGTAGATATCCCCACTGTTGATGCCCAGGATTTTGCCACCACAGAAGAAACCTCACTGCCTAAACCCTCAGCTCCACGTGAAGATCCTCTGGAAACTCTGGCAGAGGCAGCTGTTCAAGTGGATGCACCACCTTCCCAGATTGAAGAGGAAGAGAAAAGTGATGACAGCTGGGAAGTGCCCCTTGCCTCTTTCCGCAAGAATTTGCCATTTTCAGAGTCAGACAGTGACTCTTCTGAGGATTCATCCCAGATGGAAGAAGATGCTGCTCCACTTGTTGCATCACCTGAGCCAGCATACATCCCAGATGAACTTGAAGACTCAGAAGAAGAGGAACCCTCAGAGGATGAAGAGCTAGACTTGGATGGGAATGATCTGTCAACTCCTTTTGAGGTAAACAATGCTTTCAGTCCTATTTTTTTTATTTTGAATCTGATTCAAACATGGGTCCTCAAATCATGAATTGCCAATTCATTGAGGAAAAGAAAATTTCCAAGGATGATTTTGATAGGCATAGGATCACTGCTTTTCTTGATCAAAGAAAAATCCTTAGTCTAGTTGAGATTGCCTGTCCTTATGATCCCTCTGTTGTGAAGAAATTTTATGCCAATTTACAAATCTTCTTTTTTAAAGAAAAAATCTCCAAACTTTGGAAAAGTTTTTGTGCGAAATTCTATTTTCTCCTTTTCTCCCAAAATTATCAACTCTCACTTACAAACTCCTACTGTGATTGATGAGGATAATTATGGTGATTTTACTGAGGTTTGTAAGACTCTTTCTGGCAATCGTCTAAAATCTTGGCCTGCTCACCCCAAAAAATTCAAAGTTTCTCAACTTACTGCATTTTACTCTGTCTTGTTCAGACTCACAGTGATGAATTGGATTCAATCAAAAAATGTCTCTGTGATTACTAAACCTCATGCAGTACTCATGTACAAATTGGGGATGGGGTTACCTGTTGATTTTGGCCAACTTTTCTTCAATAACATAGGTCATCTTGCCCAGAAAATTTCTTCCTCCACTCATCTTCCCTATCATTCTCTCATCTACTCCATTCTGCTTTCTCAAAATTTGGGCCAAGATGAATCAGAATATCTTCACACTCCACTTGGCATGGTAACTGTTTCTCAAAATTTTCTCAAAGCTCCTCATGTCCAAGATCTTCCCTGGAATGGAGATAATTTTCTCCCAACTGAATCAGGTAAAAATAATCTTGGTACTGAAGGTGTTGCTCCTCATGTTGACAACACTCCGGACATGCTTGTTTCTATTCCTCGAGATCTTTTGTTAAACAACTTACTCACTCCCTAGCTCAGATCACCTATCATCAGTCCATGGTGGAAATGCTTCAGAGAGCTCTTTCTGATCAAAAAGGGGGAGAACAAGCTAGTCATGAAGTTGAACCAGGAACTTCTCATCCTTTGGATGCCAGAGGCAGAGAGCATGGAGTTAATAAAGGAGAAGAAAAGAATGAGGGTGAAGCTGAAGGAGCAGAGGAAAGCAGTGGGTCCAGTGCTAGTGATAGAGGAACAGCAGCTGATACTGAGGAGACCTTGGATATTCTACTTTAAAGTTATTTTTATGAACAATATTTGTTTTTGTTCAGTTTGTTATTTTCCCTCTAAACTTTTATGCTAGGATTGCACTATTTTGTTATTTGCTATATTGGTTATCATATTCAGGGGGAGTTCAAGCAATGACTCAGGGGGAGTTAAGCTAAAATTTAGTTTTGATCAGAAAGTTAAAAAAGGGGGAGTTTGAAACACGTGGAATGTGGAATTCCACAATTTGTTTTTTAACTCTCTTATTTTTAAACTAAATTTTAGTTATATGCTAAGTAGTGCTTAGTGGATTAAGTATATGGCTTAGTGGGCTAAGTATATTACTTAGTGGGCTAAGCAGTGCTTAGTGGGTTTAACTACTAAACTAACCCACTAACCCATGTTCTTGAGTGCTCTTGTAGTTGGTTTTCTTGCAGATCATGGGCTGAGGAGTGGAAGCTTGGAATGTCTATAAATTCCGACTTCAAGACTCAAGGAAAGTTGAGGATTCTAAGAAATAAAAACCGATAGCTGAAAAGAATACATGAGATTTTTAGTGTGTTTTTAGAATCTGTTTTACGTACTCCTCATGAGTACATTCTTTACGTACTCCTCATGAGTACATTCTTTGTAGTCTAGATTGTTTAGTATATAGTTTTTATGTTTCTAGACTTGGTTGTAAGAATGATCAAGATAGTGATTCATTCATAAGAAAAAAGTTCTTTACGTACTCCTCACGAGTACATTCTTTGAAATCTAGTGTTTTTAGTATTTATCTTTTTGTTTCTAGATTTGGTTGTAAGAATGATCAAGCTAGTGATTCATTCATAAGGAAGAAGTTTTTGTACTTCTTCTCTTTGTATTCTTGTAATACTGTTTTTAATATAAGTTTTTACGTCCTTTAAAGGGCAAGTTCACAAGTTTTTACTTGTGAACATTTTTAATCTAAGTATTGTTTTTATATTTCTGCTGCATGTTTATACAAATGTCATAACACTTAATCTAACACATCTGTATTAAACAAATTCGGGACCATAAATTATTTCAAATATATATATATATATATATATATATATATATATATATATATATATATATATATATATATATATATATATATATTGCCTTAGCAATATATATATTGCCTTAGCACCTAAACTCAAAAAAACGAATGATCAATTTTGCACAATAAATAGCAAATATGTATTTATTTTATTTTTAGAAATAGCTCTTGTAACTTTATTTCTTTGGCTAAACTTTTTTCATTTGTAATTTAACATATATGTAACATGCACCACATGAAATATCAGATATGATCTAAAATGGTTGGAATTTGGATACCCTAAAATATAATAGGTCACAAAATCAATTAATCCCAAAGTGCCTTCCCAATTTAGGGCAGCCCTACAATTTTACATTTAAAAGAAAGAGAATGAGACGATCATAAATGAAAGGTCCCAAGAAAGAAAACAAAAAGCATGGAAGGGAATTAAAAGCCAAACCCCATGGAAATTTTGACAGCTGACGGTCCCCCCACAGTGGGCCTCCGTCTCATTACGACTCCCGATGCGTAGAGTAGCTAACGGCGTGCAGGATCGAAAGCGACGTCTTTTGACGGAGACCGTCAATCAAAAAAATATTATTAATTCATTGTTTTATTTAATCGGTAAATTACAAACACCCCTGAGGTATGGTCAAATTACAAAAACACCCCTATTGTTTGGATAATTACAAGAACCCCCTCAACTCCTCAAATTTAGTGGAATCTTCGAGATTATATGGAATATTATCACTTTGGTACCCGTTTTATCCCATTCAAACTCTACATTATGAAGCAAGATGATCATAATATGTGATGTTTAGCTTGTATATATCAGTTTGTGGTGCATCGGAAACTGTATTTTTACACAAAACGAGTACAAATTAGAGCACATTCCACAGAATCTAGATGATTATGTTGAATTTGGCACCATAAGGGTGGAGGTGTAAGAAAAAATCATAGTTGAGGGGGTAGATGTAATTATCCAAACAAGAGGGGGGTTTTTGTAATTTGACCATACCTCAGGGGTGTTTGTAATTTACCGTTATTTAATTTATTAAATATAAAAAAACAAATACAGTGAGAAATTACAGCTAAGAGGTGTTTTTTCTTATCTAGAGTGAGTTTTTACTACGAATGTGGTGTTCACGTTCACTGTGTGCGTGTGTAGAAAAGTAGTAAAAGTCAAAGTAAAGACTTCCACTGTACTTTGCTTTTCCGTAATGATAACACCTACTAGGCTACTACTCTAGCTATATCTTTGTAGGTAGATAACTTCACCCCCGTTGACTAATAATATTATGCATTTACTTTATTCACGCCAATTATATAATTAAGTTTGTATTTATTTATTTATTCATTTTTTTCAATTTTGGTGAAATTACAAGGAAGTATGTCTAAATTACGAAATCCCCTCTTTGGTTGCAAAATTACAATGTAGTCCTTGACTACTATATCAACGTCTAACAATTTTCATCTACTGCATCGACTCTACAAAAATGAAATCGATTGTAAACGTATTCGTTTAAATAACTCAGTTTTTACCCTTATAATTTTTGTGGTTGTAAATTAATATCCCATCTAGTACGTTTCAGGATTTCCGACTTCAACAAACATCCTTATATGAAATGCATGTGTCATGTTGCCTGGCTCGGAGATCGATCCGTCGCACTAGAGTATGTGTTGGCTAGTTCGACTAGTGGGATAGGCTTCGTTATTGGGCTTGCCTTAGTGGACCTTTATTAAGTCCGGATCAACCTTTTATGACTTCTTCAAAAATAACAAAGATATATATATATATATATATATATATATATATATATATATATATATATATATATATATATATATATATATATATATATATATATATATATAAAGATCACAATTAAACCCTCTTAAATGATGAAAATTATATTACAATGAATCTCCTCAAACACAACAATTAATATAAAATGATCATATTTTATTCAAAAAAATGTATTACAACCCCTTAGGGTAAACTTTAAAGTTTAAACACTAGGACGATACAAACAATAAATAAATTAAAAATATATAACAAAAATACTAAATTATATTGGTATTGGGAAGGTGATATAATACAACCACCACGGTATTGAATACTATCGATCCAATATCCGTATGAAATGGTAACCACTATATTTGATTCTCCAGTAAATATCAATGTGCGACCACTCGTCCAACAAACCCAATTGTATTTCATATATTACTCAAGACGGTGGGCAAATTGATTCTTAATAAAGTGAAAGATCCAAATTATGTATCGAACGTTTATTCTAATTGTCAAAAAACTCCTCTGATTATATATATTAGCAAAAATCGTCCCTGTAATTGCGATTTTATTAGTAAACTACGTCCTTTACAATGCAACATTTAGAGATTCTTTGCTAAAAAAAAATGCATCATAAGAGACTTTTTGTTAATATTAATATCATTAGAAAAATGGTAAATTACAACCACCTCTGAGGTACGGTCAAATTAAAAAAAAAAAAAAACCTCATATTTGAATAATTACAACTACCCCTCAACTATAAATCTTCTTACATGTGCACCCTTATGGTGTTAAATTCAACATAATCTTCTAGATTTCGTGGAATGTTCTCTAGTTTGTACACTTTTGGTGCAAAAATGCAGTTTCCGATGCACCACAATCTGATATATGCAAACCAAGAAACACATATTGTGATCATCTTGCTTCAAAATGTGGAGCTCGAATGGAATTAAACGCGTACAACATTGAGAATTTTCAATATAATCTAAAAGATTCTACTAAATTTGACACCGCAAATGTGGACATGTAAGAAAATTTATAATTGGGGTGGTTGTAACCAAACATGAGAGTTTTTTTTCTTCGTAATTTGACGATTATGTAATTTATCATTAGAAAAATAAAAAAAAAAGAATTGATTCCATGTCCAATTAAAATAATTTGAAGGACACTTAATCACACAGCATAGGGCATACGTGCGTGTATAGTATGTGTGGACCACGGTGCATAAAATGAAATGGTAACGTAACGGGGGGCGAATGTTGGAAGAATAGGAAACAAAATACCCAAAAACCACATTACACACATACATACATACATACATACATACTTCCAAATGGCGGCACCGTAATCCACCCCCACTATATATCACAGTAGTAAGAAGAAAAAAAGAAATAATAATTAGAGAAAAAAGACAGAAAATAATGAGGGATGGAACTGAAAGAAAATCATCGTCGTCGTCTTCTCCGGCACCGGATTGTGATGTCGGGTTGGGTTTGCGGCTGCAACCCCAACCCACTGAATCCTATGGCGGCGGCGGCGGAGCCTCTTTTTTCAGTAGCGCAAGCAACCAGTTTGCCTTTATGGGTGAAATCTACGAAGCTGCTGATAGAATGTTTTTACCGAGGGGTTATCACACCACTTCCTTGACATCTTCTGGTTTACACTTTCTCTCTCTACTTTCTCTCTCATCGATCTACCTATTTTTTTTTTTTTTTTTTGTTTAATATTTTAATTAATTAATTATTAATTAGGAGGGATGGGTGTGTGTGGAAAAGCTCTATTCACAAACACACAATGGCAAGAATTGGAGAGGCAGAAAATGGTGCACAAATACATAATGGCCTCAATTCCCGTACCTCCTCAGCTCCTCTTACCTACAAGTACTGCTGCCACGTCACCAACAACAGCAACAACAACAGCGGCCGCTACCTTGACGGGTCAGGATCTGGGTCGGTATCCGGGAAACGGGTCGGATCCGGAGCCGTGGAGGTGCAAGAGAACAGACGGAAAGAAGTGGAGGTGCTCGAGAGACGTGGCACCTAATCAGAAGTACTGTGAGCGCCACGCGCACAAGAGCAGACCCCGTTCAAGAAAGCATGTGGAAACCCCTTCCCACAACAACAACTACTCAGTGCACCACCACCACCACCAACAAAGGTCAACTCCTCTCTTCCCACCAACAATGGCTTCTTCCACTCCGTCGTCGTCGTCGTCGTTTGACCAAACCAGGTCTGTAAATATTATAATAATATTATTATTATAGAGATATTCATTTTTCTTGTTCTTATCCAAATTTGTTTTATGGTACTTGTATCAATTTTTGAGGGTGTGGGGGGTTTGTGGGGTCCACTCTTTATTTTTTTTTTTTTTGTTAGTATGCACGTAAATGAGATATTGATGATGATAATTATAATTATTATTATTTTTTTAATTTTTCTTTTTGTATTATTATTTTGATTTTTTTGATTTATATGTGAAGGTGCATTGAGTGGTTCATGAGAGGCGGCACCACTACACACCAAGAAAAGAATGTGTCCGTATTATACGAACACGGAAAACAACAACCTGCCGCTGCTAATACTGCTAGTTTTATGAGTTTAAATAATAATATTAATACTAATACTAATATTAATAAAAATAATGACAATAATAATAATAATCCGTACTACCCGAAATTGAGCAGTAACAAGACTCGGCATTTCATAGATGCTTGGGAGAAAGAAGGGATATTCGAGTCACCATCTTCGTCATCTTCTTCATGCAAGAAATTCTCCCCGTCGTCGCTCTCGCTATCAATGTCGGGTGATAATAATAATAATAATAATAATAATAGTAGTAATTATAACGATAATATTAATGATCATGAGAAACCACAGTGGATGATGAGTAGTAATATTAATCATGTTTCTTGGATGATGAACGAGTCTTGTTCTTCTTCGCCGCCGCCATTGCCACCGGGTGGGCCGTTGGGTGAGGCGCTGTGTTTGGGAGGAGGGAGTATTAATGCGCACCACCAAGGGTATTATGGGAACAAGAGCAATGCTAATAGCAGCAGCTGCAGTAAGAGCTCTTGTGAGGATGGCGACCTGGCACTCAATTTCATCGGCTGATCGATATTCTAATTTTCGATTAATTTATGTTTTTTTTTTTTTTTGGTTTGAAGTTTGAGGCAAGTGATGTGCAGCAAATGTGGCCTCATATTTCCCTTTTTCTTTTGTTTCTTTGTCTTTATTTTGGTTCATCATTTACTCCTCATAACAACTGCTTTCATTTGCGCTCTCTAGAGATGCTCTCTCTCTTTAACGTTTAAGAACAAAGATGGAATCTGTTTTTGGACATTGGTTTGTTCTATACTACACAACTTTATATGTTTTATATCCTTATGAGCCTATTTGAACTTAAAGATGGGTAGGAGAGAATACATAATACCTAATTATTACAAAGATATATATATTATTTATGGGTATAAATATAAATATATATAGGATTAGGGACTTACAGATCATTCACTAAGAACAAGAAAAGAACAATATGAATGGAAGGAACACACAAAAAGAAGTTATGATTGACACCCCTCAACAAATGAAGGGGCTTAGCTTTCTATTAACGGCTCAGTTTCTTTTATTGTCACGTTTTTTTTTTTCATCCAGAACCTACCCACTCAATTTCGTTAACGCTCACCCAGAATCTCCAGCTTCACTAGATTTGAATTCTCTCACTCTAGTTTCCCGCACTTGTAGGTTTATCTCACCTGTTCACTATGTAGATGAAAAAGAGAAGTCGTCTATAAGACGGAGAAGAAAAGCGGTACAACCATCGTCATAGATAAACGGGTGTTTCGTCGAGAAATGCCAATGTACGTGTATTCATTGCGGTGTGACGGTGTAGGATCTACACCTTCAAAACCTCACTCCAAACCCCACTCCTTTTAGACCGTTGGACAGTGCACCGGACGTCGGATCAATCTAGGACCGGCGATGGTGAAGTAACAAGCGGAAAATAATAAACGTGAGAGAGTTTTTTAGAAGAGAGTATAAGAGTATTTTTTATTGTTGTTGTTTTAAAACGTGTCTTTCCATATGAGTTTATGAGCTTTATATACAAGGGAGAGAATCTCCAATTAGTATCAATCGAAGATCTTAATTGATCTTCTGTATATGACTATTTTATTTATGTCAAGAAGCTCTCATTAGGCTTGTAGCGAGTAGCCGTCATGCCGCTTCTGCTAGGTGATACGAATCTCGTAAAACTTGTTATGAGACTCAAATACCTTACGTGGAAGCAAGATCGAAAAACATCCAAAAACAAAGATTCAAAATGGTGGAACCGCGACCCGTTGCTTATAAAGAAGCAAGAACCTTAATATGTGAAAACGCCAGAATCAATTGTGAATGATCGATTGATAAGTCGGGGTGAACACACAGAATCCTCCGGTATGTTCAAAAAGTTCTTGAAGAACCAAATGAGAATAATCTAAAAATTTCATCAACATTCGTCTCTTAAAATAAGCCAAATTGACAACCTATTTATAAGTGCTAAAAAAACTCATTTTTCACAAGAAAAATTACTCCTACCTAAACTATAATAAGCAAATTAATAAATTAGAAAATTCTAACCATTAAGAACTCTGACATAATAAATCCTAAATTAAAAATGTAACTCAATAAAATATATACTCCAAACATCAAGTCGACGACACGAATACTCTTCATAACTCGAGTAGGCACTTGCCTGTGCACGTGTGTTGACTTCAAGCTCGATTAAGACATTATTCTGCTTTGAAAATCTCTCCGCTCAAAACATGAAAGCTATAAAACTTTCAATTAGGTTTCCTCAGCAATTTAAATCACCTTATTTGGACGTCATATGAGAGAGTTATAAGCTGAATGGTGAACTCTGCTAGAATCATACGGGACTTTCGGGATGCATGAAATTTGACTTGTCCAGCGAATTTCCCTCTTCATTTTCTTCCAATTCCAAACCACGGACTCTTCAATCAACTCCCTTGTGTTGATTCTTATCATTCTGAACACGACCAACTTCATTAAACTCACACGATTTCTCTTCTTCCGATTCTTCGTATTGGAGCTAGTTAGGATCACATCACTAGGTCTTATGTAAAGTGGACCTGTAATACTTCTCAAGAAATCGCATTGGGCTTTATTCACCTATATGGGCTTGTTGATTTGTCATGTGCGAGCTCCTCAGTATGGGCCAGCTCGCTTGATGGGCTTCTCGCTTGCGGGCTCATCTTACGGACCGCATGTAGTGCGGCCTCCTATCTTAGGCCCAGCCAAATCAAGCTACATTGCGGTGGTATAAAATCACCGAATACTTTAAAAATTACACAATCTTAAAATTTATTTAAATCTAATATTTTTTTCACTATGCAAAATTGTTTTCTAATGTATAAATAGGTGTTGTTTTATGCATTATAAAAAATGCCATATTGTATGTAGTTAAATAGGTTGATCGTTAAACTGACTACGCAGGTAACAATTTTGAAGGACAAGGAAAATTTGTTACATAAGTCATAGTAGATTATACATGAATAAAAGAGTGAAGTTCCGGAGTTCGTGATTTTGAAAGAACCTATTTTATTTCAATTTTCAAAATTCCGATGTTTCTGAATTATTTTGAAACAAAAATAGAATTATTTTTTATTTCTAAATGTAATTTTTTTAAGTGCCAAGTCTCATTCAATATGTACCGAAATTGTATTTAACAATTTTAATTGTTTTTTTATGGATAAACTATTACTAGTAATTCACCCGTGCGATGCACGGAGGTTAATTCTAAGTACAATTTTTTAATGACTAAAACACGCCCGTGAGATAAATCAAACACCTTTTAAAATAAAAAAAAAGACGATAATGCGATGCATAAGGGTAATATAAAAAATGAAAAATATGTTTTAGATAAAATAATCGAACGAAAACTTTGAATAGTTGATCTACAATATGATATGATCCAATTTTTTTAAAAACAGTAGCAATTCCATTTGATTTAAGTAACGATGTAAAAATAATAATAAAAGAAAATATAAAATGCAAAAATTGTGATATAAAAAATAGGATATATTATCTGACCCAAATGGTACTACTACCTCATCCAATACACTTGGATCCTTAACAGAAACTTAATTATTAAAGTAGTGTTTCACAGTATATACTAATACTAATACTAATGCTAATGCTAATAATCATGCTAATACTACTAATACTAATACTAATAATAAAATTAATACTGATACTAATATTAACACTAATACTAACAATAATATTAACGCATTACTAACATTAATACTATTACCAATAATAATACTAACACATTACTAACACTACTACTAATACTAATACACATACTTATACACATACTAATAATGATACTAATATTTATACTAATACTAATACCAATACCAATATCAAACCTAATACTAATATTAATACTAATGTTAACAATAATACTAACACTAATACTAACACTAATACTAACACTAATACTAATACTAATACTAATACTAATACTAATACTAATACTAATACTAATAATAATAATAATAATAATACTAATAATACTAATAATAATAATAATACTAATAATAATAATAATAATAATAATAATAATAATAATAATAATAATAATAATAATGATAATAATAATAATAATAATAATAATAATAATAATAATAATAATAATAATAATAATAATAATAATAATAATAATAATAATAATAATAATAACAATAATAATAATAACAATAATAATAATAATAATAATAATAATAATAATAATAATAATAATAATAATAATAATAATAATAACAATAATAATAATAACAATAATAATAATAACAATAATAATAATAACAATAATAATAATAATAATAATAATAATAATAATAATAATAATAATAATAATAATAATAATAATAATAATAATAATAATAATAATAATAATAATAATAATAATAATAATAATAATAATAATAATAATAATAATTATTATTATTATAATAATAATAATAATTATTATTATTATTATTATTATTATTATTATTATTATTATTATTATTATTATTATTATTATTATTATTATTATTATTATTATTATTATTATTATTATTATTATTATTATTATTATTATACTAATGCAAATATTGATACATATACTCATATTAACACATATACTAATGATATAAATACTAATTGTAATGATACTCATACCGCCACTCATGCAATGCACATGCATTAAAACTAACCTCACCATACATGCAATGCACATGCATTAAATCGTAAAAATGATAGAATAATCTCAAATCGTGATTAAGGGATAAGAGTTTTATACTTGAAGTGTACATGATAATTAAGTAAATTACATGTTGATAAGAAAATAATCATTTAATATACATCGATCGTTAAACTTTTAGCCAAACCAAAAATGATAACCAAATCCGACGTTTCGAATGAATAAAGAAATTTGATAAGTGTCGATATTAGATTATTAGTTAATCATTAACAAATACAGATATGGAACAAATAAACACAATAATATTTTAAATAATAATTGACGAAAAATATAATATTTTTTGAAATCATGTCCAAAACTTTACGATAATTGATTATTCATAACCGAAAATTTTATATAATAATAGAGTTGGAAACTTATGCAAAATTGAATGTTTACGATGCATCTTGCATCGCCAAAAGAGAAATTTGCATACGACATAAAAGGTTTAAATTACAATGCTTGATATAAGTATAAACATTTGAAATTACCAAAATCCGACCTATGTGAAAAACACACTACAAAGCTCAATATAATGCATAAATATTTTGAATCACAGTTTGTCTACCACACTTTTCAATTGAATAATCTTCTTGTCAGGATATAGCATTGTCGATGTAAACCAACTCAATGTCGAGTTATTAATGATTAGCTTTGTTGTATATTACACACCTTGTCGAGATTCTGAAAAACAAAAGAATAAATGGAAAAAGAATAACAAAGATTAACACTAAAAAATGAACATCAAGAATAATAAAAATAATATAACAATGAAGAAAAAATATCAATAATAACATAAGAATAAAAATAATAACTAATGACTATTAATAACAATAAAGATAATAACGGAATATTATGATATTTACAAACCACAATAGTAGGGATGGCAATGGGGCGGGTTTTGCGATCTCCATCCCCGTCCCGCTTTGGAAATTCCCATCCCCGTCAAAAATCATCACGGGTATTAAAAGAATCTCCATACCCGCCCCATAAAATCCCCACGGATATCGGGGCGGGTAAAAATTCCCATCCATTTTTTTTTCCTTTTTTTCTCAATAAATAAATATGCAATCTACTTATAATTTAAAGGCTTGTTTCAATAAATAAACTAATATTTAATTATAATATTAATATTTAATTATATAATCGAAACCTAAAAATCCTCATTTATAGTTAATATTTAATATATTACTATTATTTAATTGTTTATATTTAATATAATAATTAATAAATATATATTATATATATAAATAATGTTGGGCGGGTAAGGGGACGGGTACGGGGCGGGTATAGGTAAACCCATCCCCGTATACCCAGTAAAAGAAAAATTCAATCCCCATACTCGCCCCATTTCTTTTCGGGGCGGGGCAGGGTGGGGATCCATCGGGGCGGGTCAAATTGCCATCCCTACACAATACGTATTTTACGAAAAATAAGAAAGACATAATGAAATGAAAATAAATTTAGAAGAATGAAAAAAAATAACAACAAATAATGAAAATTAATATCAAGAAAAAAGAAATAACATCGAACTCCAATTAATGTTCTTAGGATGAACAATAAAAATTCGATTGAGAAAAAAATAGGGGAATAAATCATGAAAACAAAGCAAACAAAAAAAAACCGATGGGTTATGAGCCGGCGATATAAAAATATGAGTGAAAATAATGGAGTATTTATAGTGTTTTTTAGATGTGGTGTAAAAAGATCTTTTCAGGTTTATACATGTTAGGCAATTAAATTATAAATTGACATTAACAATTTAACATAATTAGGGAATTAATAGCTCAAATTTATGGACTGATTGATGATTGATTGTAGTAAAAAATTAATCGAAAATCGTGATTGATATATTATATTGGAAATGTTGGTTATTAACATAATAATTCAAATTCTTAATTTAAAAAACCGGATATAAATTATTGGCTATAGAAAGTGATTTTTTGGTTATTGGTTATAGGAATCAATTATGTGTATAGATAAAAGATTTTGAAAACTTTCTTTTTTGAGTCATAAATTAAACTGTTAAAATGAAATAGAAAATAATTTATTTATTGATTTAGGTATAGCGTATACGTGGATATGCATATATTTAAAGAAACTGCATATATAAAATCAACACTTGGACAAAAAGGTATATACATAGTAATTAAAAGAAATTATGATGCTAAGTGAAAATTAAATGAAAATTGTGGGGTAAAAATTAGAAATGACAATCCTTAATTGTGGCTTTTGTCTTCATATATTATATAGATTCCCCTTAAAAAAACACATGTTTGTATCAATGTTGTTAGAACCGGACCGAACCGGCCGGTCGACCGGTTCGACCGTGACCCGACAATAAAACGGCCCGGTCTAACATGTAAAACCGGAAAAAATCAAAAACCGGGGTCAAATGACCAAAATCCGGTTCGACCGGGTAAAACCCGAGAACCACCGAGTCAATCAAGGAACCCGGTTTTCGGCCAAAACGTCTCGAATCACCGTTGAGTTGGTTATTTGTGGCTAGATTTGAGCGAACCTTCATATACTTAGTAGTAGGTGGCCGGATCTAATCATGAGTGGTCGAAGGATTGTCGGATATGATCATGGGTGATCGAATAGGGGTGACCGATTGCCGGATTTGAAGAATAAAAAATAAAAAAAATTGAATATAAGCAATAAAATATAGTAAAAAGTGAGTTGAAGTAAATAAAAGTGAAAATAATAACTCGAAGATTAAAAATATAAAGAAAATAATATTTTAAAAATATTAAAATTAATAAAATAATAGCATAATAAAAAAAATCAAAAACCCGGTTGAACCGGTTCGACCCTATAAACCCATGACCCAAATGGTCGTTCGGTTCTATAGCCGGTCCGGTTCTGAAAATATTGGTTTGTATTACTATTTACAACATAACAAAAGACGGAATTTGTGGATTGAAAATATTTTGTAATTCTGTAAAATTATACTATCCAAATCAAACATTAATCATTCACTTTCATTCTTCCATTATTATAATTTTCAATAACTATTAATGAGATTTAGTTAATTGAATCATCAATTATAATATTACCATTAATATAACCAATTAAAAACTAAAAATCTGAATCAATCATTTATTTTAGTTGGTAAAACAAATCCGGTCATTATGCAAATTATATCTTCCAAATTAATATAAAGAATAATTTTATACTTATAAAACATAATAATGTAATAAAAAAAAATATATAAAATTTATAAATTATTCATATATAATTTATTCACATAGATTAAAATATGTGCACAGTACCCATTTGTGTGTCAAAACATTATCTATATTTGCAAAACGAAACAAATAACTAAAAATAAGATAGATCAAACAAATTAAAGATTTTACACGAAACAAAGATTATGAATTAATAATACACCAAACATGACAAAAATAAAAGAAAAAGAAAGTAGACGATGATTGAATGTCGAGAGAATGTAAGAAAATCGTAATTCTCATTGAAACAGTATCAAGTGAATAAGGATACAAAATAAATTTTATAATATGGCATTTAATGGAATAGATTCTTTTAAATTGAATTAGTAGACAAACAACATAATGTATATGCGAAAGACTTTTATTAATTGCTTGCAATAATATATCATCTTAAAACTATTTACTATCAATAATTAGTGCGACAAATAGTTTCACATATTTTTGTAACCTATTAAAAAGAAGGGAAGATAAGCCTAGTAGTAAAACTACCACAATTTCACTATAATAATTTTGCAGTAAAACTTCCCTTGGATCCCATTTCTCTCACTTCTGCATAACCAAAAAAATAAAATAATATATCAAATTGTGTTAATAATGCAAATATGTAAATGAAAAAAAAAATCAAAACAAACTACAGAAAACTACATTATAAAATATTCATATCATAAGAAAATATTGAGTAATAAAATAAATAATTGTAAAGAAAAAATGTAAGCTAACCGTGTTGATGAATTATGTATGGTCGAAGTTGGATTCGTAAAAATAATCTGCAAGAAATACATAAAGTATATGACATGTTATTATTTAACTAAATACAAATATAAAATGGAATTGAAACATATAAAACAATTATGAATACATAAATATATAATACCAACACAAAATAAAAGAAGAGAAATGCACATATTTAAAATAATTCTGACAACATATTTTTAGTATCAGTATTGACTTCAACATATTTATGTATATATAAAATTAATTATGAATATAAAACTATGCATATATACTTATAATAATTTATAAGAAATGATAAAAAAAATATAATATGAAACTGTATAATACGAACATTCTGCACTTTGTAATCGAATGGTGGTAGAAAAAAATGAAATGAACATTGAGGGGTTTATATAGTATTGAAAATGAACTTAATTCTATGGAAAAATTAAAAATTCAAAATATTTATATATTAGTAAATGAAATCAAATCAAACAAATAAAGGAAACAACCCAAAAAAAATAATAATTTGTGGAAAAAAATATTGCAATATAAAAACATTAAATATGAAGATACGATTTTTATTTTTTACCATTCAATTTTGAATTAAAGTATAAATTAAATCAATCAAAGATGATATGATGGAATCTTGGAATATTAAAGATTCCTTTGTATTGGTGATTTGATATTTTATTTGAAATAATAATTAATAAATATAATGCATAATCCGTTTTATAGTTCGGACCATATTATATATTAAAGAGAGCAAATTTGGAACGGATCCCCCATTTATATTAGAAAAAAGGATTCCATTCATTGAGTGACACGTGGATATTTAATTAAGAAATGTGATTGTTTATGTTTCAGTATTTATAGGTATTTTAAATTAAAAAGTCTTTAATTAAGAATTGCAATCAACTACTGTAGGCGCATTAACTTTTTTCCATTATCTTTTCTTTTCTTTTTCTTTCTTTTCTAAATAAATTTTTTTTTTGTTATAACACATAATTAGTGGCATTTAAGTTTTAATTAATTTTTGAATTCTATTTTTTTTTCTAAAAACCCTAAGTTAAATTATTAAACCCTAGGGTTAAATTACTAAACCCACACATGTTAATCGGAGAGGCACCTAATGTTCTTCACCAGGAGTATGTTCCTAGAAACCTATTCGGAACATGTTTATTTTGGGTCTTTTTATTTAATAAACCCGAATAAAATATCATGTACGAGAATAATAAATTATAATAAAGAATTCATACACCCAAAATAATTTGCTCTCTAAAGAATAAACATACAATTTAAATAAATGTTAAATTCTTGAATTCAGATTTTAATAATATTATTTTTCTAATGTAAAGATTCAACACTATGTCGTTACAAATTCCAAGGAGTCTTAACCTAAATTAACCACGTAACTTGATAAATTAATTAAATTTTAAAATAAATTAATATTCCACGTGGCAAACTTTGAATGGTGTCTGCTTTTCTCAAATTAATAGGGCGTCCGTTTTGAATGTTATTCCTATATTAAATAGTGTTTTCCAAATATACAACCAACTACTGCATTTAGAATTAATCCACCGTGCATTGCATATTTATTAAATAATATAATTATTTTTAATTTTAAATATGGTATAATAAAAATTATATTAAAAAATAGTGTATATTTATTAAATACTTCAATTAAAAACTAAAACATTTTTTTATTATTATTTTTAATGGAATGGATATTCGAATATTCTAAAATATTGAAAATTAAAAAAAAAAAAAAAAAAAAAAAAAAACAACAACAACAACAACATATTCCTTTATTTTAATATTTTAGTATTTAAAAAAATATTTTTTTTATGAAAATTATTTGAATATTCGTAAAACAATTGAGTGTCATGAATTTATTTGAATAAATATATTTTGAAATACTGAAAATATAAATAAGATTTTTTTTATTTCGAATTTATAAAATATTAACTTTGAAAATAATATATATACATGTGGTAATTATTAAATGATTGTGTAAATGTAAAATAGGAAAAAACTTAAAAACATCCATAAATAAAAATGCCACCTAATCAATTGCAGAATCTACCTAATCAATTGAACTCCAACTAAGCAATTTTGACAAATGACATCATCATTTGCCACATGTCAATCATTGAGGGCATAGATCCTCTTTTTATATTATATATAGATTATCAAGCATAATAATTGTATTTTCGATTTTATGTTTAATAATTTAAAATAAAGTTTAATGACTTTCTATATATTAAAACAATGTTTTGTGGTGATATTTAATAATTAAGGAAAGAAGACAAAAAGTGAAAGAAATGAAAATAATGTGGGCAAAATTGAAGATGTAAAAATATTGACCGTGGTTGGCAAAAAATAAAAAAACATGAAATTCCTAAAGTGGATAAATTGTTTCATAATTTAAAATAAAGTTTAATGACATTCTATATATTAAAACAATGTTTTATAGTCCACAAATAAATAAAAGAAAAAATATTGGATCAAAATTTAAGATGCAAAAACTTTGATTGTGTAGTCTCCCTTTATATATTATATAGAGATATAGATACCTTATTTATAATATGAAATATACCGTATTTATAATTTGAAATACGATATAATAGAAATTGTTAAAATTTAAAATTTCAAGATATTGTATATTTATTAAATAGTATAATTATTTTTAATTTGAAATATGGTATAATAGAATAATTTGAAATACGGTATAAAAGAAGTTATATACAAAAAATATTGTATATTTATTAAATAGTACAATTAAAAAATAAAAAAAATTATAATTAGTTTTAATGGAATGGATATTTGAATATTCCAAAATATTTGAATATTGTATTCCTTTATTTTAATATTTTAATATTAAAAAATGTTTTTTTCTGAAAATTATTTGAATATTCGTAAAAAAATTGAGTATCATGAATTTTTTCAATAAATATATTTTGAAATACTGAAAATATAAATAAGATTTTTTATTTCGAATTTATAAAATATTAACTTTGGAAATAATATATATACATGTGGTAATTGTTTAAATGAGTGTATAAATGTTAAATAGGAAATAATTTAAATACATACCAAAATAAAATTGACAACTCACCAATTGAAGAATCCACCTCATCAATTGAACTCCAACTACGCAATTTTGATAAATGACATCATCATTTGCCACATGTCAATCATTGAGGGCATAGATCCTCTTTTTATATTATATATAGATGATTAATATTTTTTTGGTTACTCGTCATTAGCTAACTTTTTGTTATCGTGGGCTTTTGGATACATTCAATGGTTTGAATCCAATGTTTTTTAATAGTCCTCCTCATTGATGATTGGGCTAGCCCATACCAGCGACTGGCCCGAACAAAATTAGAAATTCAGTCAAATTGATTAAGAAATAATCCAACGGTTTCAAGAATATCTGGAGTATATATATATATATATATATATATATATATATATATATATATATATATATATATATATATATATATATATATATATATATATATATTTGAATTCTTTTTACTTTTTTTTTAATCTTTAGAGCAACTCCATGAGATTAGTAAATGGCACATTAAAACCCTTACCCACCATTTTGATACTACAAACTAAAAAAATTCCACTTGAATCAATTTATTTAATAAGAGTTGTATTTTGATGTTTCGTTAGCTACCTAAAATTATGGTTATATTATAGTACACCGGGTAGATCGATTTTTACCATTCATATACACACAAACACACAAACTAACATTGGTGTGTGTAGATAATGGTAAACAAAATATATCCGACCGGCGTAACATTCACCGGATGTAGCATAAAAAATAAGCGTTTAAAAGGTTGTATTATGACGTTTGCTGTGTGCTGATATGTTAACTTATAGCCGTTGTAATGTTTTGTTAGGGTGGATTTGCTTTATGTAGTGCACATGTTTTCCCCATTAGGAATTGTCAGATTTGCCTATAAGTTAATTAGAATTATCATTAGGTTAGTAGTAGTGGCCTAAAGGAATAATTCTTCGTCTACCATCATTAACCAATTTTTAGCCTACATTATCTTTCTTGATCTACATAAAACCTTTTTTTAATTCTTTTGTTTTGACAATATAATTTATTATTGGTGTGGTGTCATATTTATTTTAACTCACATGCATGTTAACGTTTCTAATGTCTCTAACTTTGTTTTACCAACTACGTGCACCCATTATTCAAAAAAAAAAAAGAAAAAGAAATCTACTCCCACTATTCCAAATTTAATTATTTAAAAAAGGGTAAATTACAAATACCCCCTGAGGTATGGTCAAATTACAAAAACACCCCTCTTGTTTGGATAATTACAACCACCCCTCAACTCCTCAAATTTAGTGGAATATTTGAGATTATATGGAATATTATCACTTTTGTACCCGTTTTATCCTATTCAAACTCTATAATATGAAGCAAGATGATCATAATATGTGATTTTTAGCTTGTATATATCAGTTTGTGGTGCATCAGAAACTGTATTTTTACACAAAACGAGTACAAACTAGAGCACATTTCACGGAATCTAGATGATTATGTTGAATTTGGCACCATAAGGGTGGAGGTGTAAGAAAAAATCATAGTTGAGGGGGGTAAATGTAATTATTCAAACAAGAGGGGTGTTTTTGTAATTTGATCATACCTCAGGGGGGTTTTTGTAATTTACCCTTTAAAAAAATATATATTTTCTGGGCCGTGAAAAAAAGGCATTTTCGCACAAATTTATTCAATTATCAATTATACCCTTTTAGATAGTCAAATTAAAGATCATTACTTCCTTAGATGAAAAGTTGTCCAAATCTACGTCTTAGATTATTACGTTTACACCGTTAACCCCTCAGTCATATTTTTTGATAAAAAATATTGATGAGATCATGAAAAAATTGTTACCCTTTTTTTTTGGACGAAAAAACCTTTATAATTTGGAAAATTCGGAATTAAAATTGATTTTTTTTCACAACTTTTATAAATTCGAAAAAATTGGAAATCGGAATAAAAAAAATCTCTTTCAAATTTGGGGTTTTTTTAAAATCCAAATTAGCGAAAATTAGAAATTTCGATCAAATTTCCATCTTTAGGTCAATCCCGTGGGTAAATTACCACATATTTCCGCCTAAGGTCAATGTTGTGAGAACATTGAGATTGATTACGGGGGCGTGCAAATCATAGAAGCCGCGAATAATAGTGAAAATTAAGAGTAAAAACTATTTAAAATAGGGTTTTGTAGATGCTATGGTCGATTAAATAAATTGAGTGATTCTACACTATTAATCTATACATAATTACAAAAACTCATATATATATATATATATATATATATATATATATATATATATGTGTACTTAGTGAATAATTATTTGTATAGATTTATGGTGTTAAATCATCAGGTTCAACATCTCATAAATATTTGAGTAATTTTTCATGTAATAATGTAAATGACATGCAATTTGAAGCAAACTTGATATATATATTTATAAATGTAGCGAGTGGATTATTAAGTACATAAAAATATTCTCCTTTAATGAATAAAATCCACCAAATACGAAATAGAAGAAGAATTTGTCTTGAGGTGGCATATCGGAACACACCAAACCACACCACATTCAAGCAATTAATGTAACGTAACAGAATTCGATTTCGTCCAATTGCAGCAGCCAAAAAGAAAAAAAAAAAACCATAACAAAATCTAAGCAATATCACACTTCTATTTTTAGCTCCAAATTAAATTACAAAATACACTTCTCAAATAAACAGTTATTCTTTTCTTCTTCTGCCTCCTACTGCCACGTCATCCCTAGTCCCATTGGCGACATTTTCCGGCGGCGGCAGCGGCGGCGGCGGGGGGAGGACTCACCTCAACCACCTTCTCAAATCGGTGGTGGAACACGGAGAAATCTCTCCGCCGATACTTTCTGTGTAGCACGAGTAATTCGACTGTTCCTCCATCCCTACGTACCCCGCTTGAACACTCTTAAAGCTAGGGCTTCTTAGATTCTGACTCAACCCGCTGTTGCACCCGAACCCGTAATTCACGCAATACGGTTCGGGTATCGGGTACGACAGTCGTTTCCGGGCCGACCCGCCCCGCTCCCTCTCCGGCGTCGACGGCCTCTGTCTCGGCGCGCTCTGCGACCGAATCCTAGCTTTCGCCGACTCAGTCGCCGCCATGTAATTAGGGATTGCGCCGCCGGAGGCGGCGACGGCGGATCCGTCGTTTCCGGCTGTGCTGTACCGCGAAACGCCGCCGCTGTTCAAGCGCTGTGCGGATGCACGCAGAGAAGGTGTGTTTGCAGTTGAATAGCTCTTTTCTTCCTTGAGGCACCGTGGGCTCGCCGGACGAGCCTGCGGCGTCGGCGGTCGTATTTTCGGCACGAGGCATGGAGTTGCTGGGGATTGAACTCCGGCGACGTTGTGGAATGATGATCTGTGGTGGTGAGGGGAGGCCGCCGTCGACTGTCTGTGGTGGATCGGGCTTTGGCAGCGAGATCTCCGGCCGTTCGCCGCCGAGTACGAAGATGTTTTCAGCGAGTCGACGTCGACGGTTTTAATGGAATCTCTTTTATGCTCTGTAGAAGCCCTACTGCTGCTCTCCCACTGCTTCGCCGCCATCCATTTATCCAGCCAATTCGCTCTGTTGTCCGATTCATATTCTTCTCCATCGTAAACGGTTCTCTCAGAATCCAATATCTTATTCTTCAAACAAATTTTTTTTTTTGCCAAGCACGTTAGGTGTTTGATAAAATGCCCAGCCGAAAAAAACAAAAATGAAGATAATTCAGTAGCTACTATACCTGCTGAGAGAAAGCAAAAGCCAGAGATTTTTCATGTGTCAATGCTGCTTCATTTCTTGCTTTCAAGATTGCTTCCAGCTCTTCGAGTGTACGAGGACAGTTCCTCCAATCATCGGTCATTGAGCTTCCATCTCTCGACTGTGTTACAACACAAACACACCATCATTAATTAAACATAGTTTCTTCTTTACTCAAAAAAAACAAGAAAGGAAAAAAAAAAAACTAACCCTTGATTTTCTGTCTCTGATGTCTTTAAGGTACTTGGATTCCCATAAGTTGGTGGTTTCTGCAAACATGGACTTTCTTCCTCGGCCGGAATCTTCGTGCGACAGCCTGGCACGTTGCTCGCGCATCTTCGCCTGCACTCGGAGCAAAGTCTGCATACATTTCATGGTCATAGTTGCTTGCTTTCTAACATTCTGCCCTCTTATTAGTGCCTGGAGTTTCACTATACCCTTGAGCGCAATCAGAGCTCTTCTTGCCTGCAATTACCTCCAAATTAAATAATCTATTAGAGATATTAATATTTAATGATACATTCCACTAACAGCTTAAACTTTTGGTTGAGATAGTCATTCGACATGGTATACACCCCGATAAGGTGCTACGGTTTTTGGTTTCAGGTGTATATTGAAAATTTTACTTACCAGATAGCCTCTGAAAGCTGTCTGAATGACTCTGGCGGCACAGTGCTGCCTGAATGAGGAGGGCTGCTGCGTCAGCCGGAATATCTCCACCGCCGCCTTCGCAGTCGCCACGGCGGCTTCCGCCGCCGCAGCAGTGGCGGCCGCCACCGCGATGGCGTGCATGTGCTCGGCCGGTGGGGGAGGAGTCCTCGGCGCAATGCCGTCGCTTTGCTCTTTTGCTGCTTCACCACTCAGCTGAGCATTGTTGTTGTTGTTGGTTGAGTGCTTCTTGAACAGCCATCTCCTCTTCTCAGTCTTCTGCACCAACCCAAAAAAAAAATATTAAAACACACACTCACACACATAACATATATACATACACATACATACGTACATGTATATATAATTAATTACCTTTTCATCATCATCTTCTTGGGGATGGTCAACTTTTCGTCTGGAGATCTTCTTATCAGAGTCTTTAGTGGGAGACCTGAAAGCTCTCTTGACTGCAGTTAACCAAGAAGTGCCACCCTTCTTTCCCATATTGAGGTTTTGATGAAAACTGAGAAAAAGCTTTGCTGCATATGTGTATGTATAGTATATATATATAATTGGCAAGATGCATATATAGAAGAATAGGGTGGTGGTGGGGGGGGGGGGGGGGGGGGGGGGGGGGGTGAAAGAAACAGTGGGAAAAGAGTGATCTTATTTTTCTATTGGTTGCTTATCTGTGCAGCAGCATCTAAGAGTATACAATTGCTTCGATTATATATCTGGTACAAGATGTAGGTATTTTGTAGTGGCATGGGAAATTTTTTTTTTTTTTAAAAAAAAGGGAAAAAAACTAATAGTGGGTGTTGTCAGAAATTGCCATCAAACTTTGCACATAAATATATGCATAGGAGATAAAGTTTATCTTAGAGAGAGAAAGAAGAGAGAGAGAGAGAGAGAGAGAGAGAGAGAGAGAGAGGTGTTGATGTGTTATTGAGCATAAGATTCCAAGTAACGGGTTAAAAATAGTTTTATGGGGTGTGTGAAATTGTGATTGATTGAATGTGGCAATTATGTTTTTCATAAATAATTGCTGAGTCAGTAGTACTGAGTGCGATCACGTGATATGTCATACAAATGTTGATGCTCGCCCTGGAAATGGAGGGAAACTGTTTATCAGATATTTAAGTTTCAATAAATTTCATGATTGGCCCTCATGAATAATGAATATGTTCCTATCCTAGTTGTAAATTCATTATTTAATTAATTAATTGGAATTTTTTGGAATATAACTTTTTTTTAGGAGGTGAATATTCTTGTATATATTGTTTATTCATCTTAACTTATCCATGATGAAAAGGGTTGTTAGTGCAAGTCATCCTACTCACCTTCAGATCTATGACACTAGGTAATACGTCACTACCGGTTAAGGTTCTCTATATTATGGATCTTTGAACCGGTGCTTAACCAGCGGGCAACGGTCGGGTTTCGTTTATATTTGTTTTTAGGGTAAATTACAAACACTCCTCTGAGCTATAGTCAATTTACAAAAAAAAATCCATCTTGTTTGAATAATTACATCTACCCCTTCAACTATGATTTTTTTCTTACACATCCACCCTTATGATGTCAAATTAAACATAATCATCTATATTTCGTGGAATATGCTCTAGTTTGTACTCGTTTTGTGTAAAAATACATTTTCTGATGCACCACAATCTGATATATACAAGCCAAAAAATACATATTATGATCATCTTGCTTCAAAATGTAGAGTTCGAATGTGATAAAACGGGTGTAAAAGTGATAATATTGCATAAAATCTCGAAGATTCCACTAAATTTGAGAAGTTGAGGGGTGGTTGTAATTATCAAAACAATAGGGGGGTTTTCGTAATTTGACCATACCTCAGGGGTGGTTGTAATTTACCCTTGTTTTTATGGTGGGTCTGTGAACCATCAAGATGGAACCTGTGTTTCAAGGGCCGGTTAAGGGTGGAGATCATTCGACCTGAAACTGGTGATTTTGACCCGAAACTAGACAGTGATCATGTCTATGTGTAAATATAGAAGGAAATTAGGGGTTATAAAGGTTTTTAAGAATACCATTGTATTTGAGTCGAAGTCGAAATTTCGATCTCAAGCAAAATTGTCCAAGAAAAGTCCGTGTTTAGACTCTCAAAAAATTCGCGTTTTTCATTTTATGAAAGTTTTATAAAATTAATATTGATTCATAAAATTGATTCCTTGCACCAAAATGCGAAATCGCTCGCTTCCAGAGCCCCATCCTTGGTCTGACAAGTATTTGACGGAATAATGTAAATTATAGTGACTCAACGGCCTAAAAACTGATTCCTAACTAAATGGGTGAAGGCAAGTGATGAAGTGTAATTGGTCTTTTGGTCTTTTGACAATGATTTATACCGGTGTGCAAGGACATAAAAGCAAAACAAAGAAAAATGGAAAAAATAAGGAAGCCTCGGATGAAGGACGAGAAAGCGAGACCAATTTGAAGCAAAATGACGAAACGATCAATAAACATGCACTAGCCTCGCTCCGCTCGAATTTCAGCGATTATTGTTTTTGCGATATCCTTAATGGCAAGTGCACTACACACTTACACCCAAGATTGCTTTTCCTTTTCTATTTTTTTTTTATTTTTGTATTTTACAAATATTATGTGATATTTTATATGACGTAAGACGATAATTTTTTTATATTTTTTTACTTCAAATATGTTATTGTACGAGCAGTTACGACAAATATGATATTTATTGAAAAGGGTTTGAGTTATTTCAGTACCTTCAAAACATACGAGTTTGATTCTCTTTTCGACATGTTTTTTTGTTGAACTCGGCATACTTAACATGCTCGGTGCGATTTTACCTTGTTTGTGTATGTTGCAGGTTATTGCACACAAAAAAAAACATAATCTACCAAGTATACAATTGTGGGTACAAGTTCCAACAAAAACTATATGATTTCATGCTAATGAGATAAGCAAATGAAGGCTTTAGTAAAACTTCGTTGGGACTGGGGTGGTAAACGAGCTGAGCCGCTAGTGACCTTGATGAGCTGGCTTGAGAAAAACTCAAACTTGAACTTGAGTTTTTCGAGCTCGAACTCGAGCTTGTTTTTAGTTGTTCGTGAATTTACGAGCCGGTTCGCGAGCCTTATTTTTATTTTTATTTTTGTTTTGTTTCTATATATTATGTTATTTAAACAATGTATAATGATATAAAATATCATAGATAGAAATAATATAAAAAGAGCATAAGTATTAAAAATATATATAACTACAGTTTATTATTTTATTTTGAATTTGTTTTATTATAATGTAAATATTTTTTAATAATAAAATTTAATAATTAAAAAAAAAATCAAAATGAGCTTGGGCTCGAGTTCGAGCCAAAAAAAACATAAATTGACAAGCTCGACAAAATAAACTCGAGCTCGAGCTTGCCAAAATTGGGGAGTTCGGCTTGTTCACACCCCTAGTTGGGACTTCCATATTTATTCCAATTCGATCTTAAATCTACACTCTCGTATAATAACTTGCAAACCATACAAATGACGCAAACCACACTAGGCTAATTATGTGTCACAAGCTCGACATATCTATTGTTGACAAAAAAAATTAATCTTAAATCAATTGATACAAACTCATTTGCTATAACCGCTAGGTCATACCTTACCCTACCTTGAGGGAGTATCCATCTATTTTGACATGGGGGTTGATGTTTATATTTCCACGTGATAACGGTACAGATTCCACAAGTGATTACCCCTAGAAAAATAAATGAAAAAATTGGAGATGATTATTCTCCTATAATTTAAAAATAATAAATAATAAGTAATTAAAAATAGTGGTCAGTTTCGAAGACCGTCAAAATTTATAATAATAATTAGTGAGTGCAGCAGAGAGCAGAGGAATCCCATTGTTGTTTTCTGGGTGACTGTAACAAGGACGTGTGAGAGAGTGGTGCTACTTTTTAAAAATGGACTGGTCAAACTTGTTTGCTTCTATATTTTTAGTTTCCCAACTTTATTTAAATTAACTTATTTAGATATATAGGCCAACGTCTTCTTGGAATTTAAACTTCTTTTAAATAAAATTAAAATAAAATTAAAATCAGACTGTATCTCCAATCGATATCTACTTATCTTTCTCTTATATAGATTGGTGAAAATAATATAGACATTGGACCAAGTGTTAACTGGATGAGTACATATACATTCATTCATGTATTATAATTTATCCATGTGTGAAGCTGTACAAGCATTGGATTTTTTAAATTAAATTTCTCTTTAAAACAATGGTAGTACTTTCTATCGCAATAGTAACTACACGAAATTATTGTGGTCGACAGTAAAATAAACTATATTAACAGAATAATATTGCTATATTGTTACAGTAATAATAACACAACAAAATAACTATATTACATGATTGAGTAATACGATAATATTATTATATTGACTGGTCAATAAAGGCAAACAAAATAAATGGCTAAATTTTTTTTTGATATTATTGTGATTGAGAGCACTATTACTAAAATTAGCAACGAGATTTGAAAATATAAAAGCAGCTCATCTTCTTTTACTTCTTTCATTTTGGACTCTGATGCATATTTTGATAGTGAAGGATTACACATTTGAAACATTAAACTTCATTTGTTTCAAGAAAAAAACTATGATTTTCGTCTTATTTTGCAACTATGGGTTTTTTTTGCTCTGCATGAATATTCTAGATTTTGGCTGCAAAGTTTTTTTTTTTTTTTCGAACACATTCAGCTGCAAAGTTCTGACATATGGGATTCATATATTGTTTGATAGCCTGAATCAACCCGAATCCCGAAAAAATACATGAGTCGAGCTTGAGCCAACCCGAACTCGGCTCACATGGCTCGAAGACCAACCCTCCTTAGAATTAGATCTAAAAATTATTCAAATTAGCATAAGCTTTTCATCTAACTTTCCAACGTGACATCTTGTAAAAAGACTCCAACTTACAAGATCTAAAAGACAAAGGCATCTTTTGGCTTTCCTGAGAATATAATTTAGGAAAAAGCTTTAAAAGATTGTATACTTTATACAACATGGCAAAATATTGCAAACAAGAGAAACGAACATTATATAAATAAAAGGGAAAACTTACCAACTTCCTTAACAGCATATAAATTTGGCGCGAACCCAGGATTTTGTCCTACTGTACTAAGGATATTGTATCTATCATTTTCTTCTTACCAGCCATAATTTACAAACTCTAATATAAGAAAAAAGAAATGTTGTTTGGGTATTCTTGCAAAAAAAAAATTAAAATTCTCACAGCAAATCGACAAGCATATTACAAATATATTAATTTGCTCAAAGAAAAAAAAAAAGTTCTTCAAGAATTCATATAATCCTAATCTTTAACCAGCCATATCTGCATCGGTAGAGTTCTCTTGTACATTCATTGAATTAATAGATGCAAAAAGATGCTCGATTCTGAGAGGAGAATGCCGAGCTGTGTACTGGAACATGATCTGAAACACAAAACCAACACAATATACCGATTTAATATGAGTGTAGAAACTATGTTTTAATATGAGTGTAGAAACCAACCACTAATTTTCAATCCTAATTCAGCTCAATAAGTATAACAAAAGAACGAAAAAAAAAACTTTGACACCACTACGGAGTCCAAATCTGTTCTCACTTACCTTTGAATAGCTGTCGGCAAAAGTTCGAGCTCGATTAGTTTTTCCAAGGTAGTGTAAATCAGCTCTCTCTAATTTCCCATCTGCAAAACACAGTCCCCCTTCGTTGATGGCAAACCGTAGGAGATTACTGGCCACAAGTCCCGTCTGAAAACCATTAATCTAAATATTATAATCAAAATTTGGTGTCTGGTTTTGTTTGTCGACGAAATGAGCATTGGCAGTGGTATACAAGATTTTAAATGTTGTCCGAGAGTCTTAAACAACTTACTTTTAGATCTAATAAGTTCTTTTAAGAAAATTAAGTACTCGTTGAATTAAACTCCAAAAAGATGTAATAAATGTAGCTGCTTGAACGATCTTTCGAATACGTTTAGCCAAAATGGCAAATACCCTCTCAGTCGAATATAGTTATCAAATTTGTAGAACTACAACTTTAGATTAGTTCACATCGAAATTTACGAAGCGAACAATACAATTTCATTTTCAGACAAACTCCAATTCTAAATGCTGGTTTAAGATTTCAAGGCGGGCCCCACAAGCCGCGTTCGGACAGTAAAAGAGAAATATGCAAAACCCAATTTCCGAACCATTGGATAAAAAAAAATTAAACAAATTAATTAGTGACCAAATCCTTATCCCACCTCCCCAACCAAAAGAGAAAAGACAAATTCTAAAAGATGGTATTTAAACCACTGAATAATCGGCATTTTAATTTTGTATTTTAAATTAAACAAATAAACGATCGAACCTTTTGTATGAAGTCCCTATCCAAGCAACCAAATATAACAATAGGATCATCTGAGGTAGCCAGTCTCCCATCATCAAGTAGCTCCAGCACTACCTGATAATTTAGCAAAGTGAATAAAAAAAAATCGAATTCACGGTGAGTTTACTTCTTTCGAATTACGGTCCGACTAATTTATATCACAATCTTCAAGAACTCGAAGCGAGTGAAATCATATGTACCTGTTGTTGATCTGGAACCTGTCCCTTACTATCGGTATCAAGAACATATTGACTACAATTTTCATCCTTCCAGACTAAAACGAGCGGGGTATTTCCCGATTGATAATGCGCATGCCTGAATGTATCAAAGAAAGTACAAATTTTAGAATAAATAAAATTGGAAGGGCTATATAGATTAATGCCCATGGACAAAACAAGTCGAAAGTAATCCCGTACTCGAGATCCTAGTCAGCACCATAGCAACTTTACACAGATTCTTGGAATGACTTTACGATAACACAGTATACAGTTCGGTTATAAGCACCAAAAACAACTATCGGGCATTTACGACTTGCTCGATAGTACAAAAAAACTCACTTATTGGAGAACAAGAGGCCATCCTTCACATACGGCACGGGTCCCGTATAGGCTGCATTTAAACCCGCCTGGTCGCAGTTGTATACGACGACAGTCTTGAAACTATATCTATGGTAAGGCGAGGGATCGTTACAAGCCCCCGTCTCGGCAAGCTTGCTGTTCAACCAGAAAAATCGAAACTCTGCGGTGCATTCGTACAGTGACATTCCCGCCCAGCACACCATGTCGATTACGTAGTAGGTTTGATCAGGCTGCGAGTTATTGCACAACGTGCAACACATTTCACCGTTACATCGTCGTCGTACATATTTCGATTAACAAAGACACAACGAGATTCGAAAAGAACTAGTACTACCTCATGAAATATGCAATCAAGAATACAGTAAGATTGGCCGGAGCGAGAACTGTTATTGGTCTTGGCACCGTTGGGTAAAGCAGAAGGAAACCGGTGCAATTGACTGCCGTTTCGTAATCTACTGACTGTTGTCCCGTTTGACGACACTACGAAACAACGTTTGCCAGCTGGCCTAGCACATACATACCTGTACAGATGATAACAAAAGGGGGCTGAATATTAGAAGCAAAGTTCTCATCTTTTTCAGTTAAATCTTTCAGCTAACTAATTTTTAGAGATGGTATGACATAATTTTGCCGAATTCACAAATAATTACAGAGTTAATTTGAATTCAACGAATCCAATTTAAGGAAATAATTAAGGAAAATGGAGGGTACCAATCGACGCTTAATCTGTCAGGGACATCAATCATCCACTCCGGTAGCATGAGCTGCTTGGCGAACCATAGTCGGGCTTCGGGCCCTCTTAGTCGGGCCGCTTGTCGGACATCGAAATCACGAGCGTGTTCTTCTTCGGGTTGGGGCTCAATTTCGAATTCTGGCTCGATGTCGGCGACGGCGTCGTTTTGAAGGGAGAGAATACTGTTGGCCAAACATCGGGCCTGGTGCTGGGCGTCGCGGCGGTGCTGGGACTGCCGTTGCAAGGTAAGCTCTCTCCGCCGCTGTTGGTCGGAGATTGCTGCCCGTTTGAATGGGCGGCGGAGGTCGTGGGGCGCCATCAAATTATATTATTATTATTTTTTTTTTTTTTTTTTTTGAACTCTGCGAGAATTTAGAGAAACAAAATTATACAGAAGTTATGGGGTCCGAGTTTGATATTTGTTAAAGTACAAGTCCTTTCCTGCAATTTGTTAGTCACCTACTCTACAATTAAATTTCTATGAATTAATACAGTCGGAACTGACAAAATTCTATTAATTTTTTAGAAATATTAAATTATCGAGATAACAATTTACTACGTTTTCACCGAGTCGGGACCGTAAGAAATTATTATTTAAACGAAGTTATTAATTTATCGAAGTTCTATTGTATTTCCATTTTTTTATTTATGAAAAAGAATTTGCTTCTCAAAGCAAGAAGATAATTGCAATGTTTGAATTCATTTTCGGAAATATTTTTATTTTATTTTGGAGAAATATGTTTTGACGGAATAATTGAAAAAAAAATGAATTTGTCGAGTTCGATCAAATGAATTTGGATTGCTAGGTGTTCGCGAAAAACCCACACGCACTGTACGTATAGTAACAAATAGTAATAGTGAACTCCTAAGAATCGGATGCAGAACACACAGAAAATAATTAAGCTCCCTAATCCGAAGTACCAAGTTCGTGAAATTTACGATTATTTATATATCCAGCCAAATCATTTGGTATTGATTATTAACACTAAAATTACAGAATTAGCTAACAAAATAGATTATACACAAAGGGTATCAACTAAAAACAAACTTAATTAGGAGTTTGTCTAACCTATGTGTTTATTGATCACCCAAAACCCCTCACATTACATCCAAATAATTTTGATTATTAACCTGAAATTCTTCATTACCTATAAATCGCTTATGCGCAAATTACAATACTAATATTCTAAATCAAATTATTGTATTACTTCGCAATTCAACTAATAATAAAACATTAAGCACAAATCTTAATTTTGATTACCAAAAATTCGCAAAAGCTAATTATAAAATGTCTAAATTAAGGGATTTGTTACAAATAAAAACCTAAATCTAAAACTTTAATTGAGAAATAAAATTAGTATTCTTAATTATCTCTAGTTATGCAACCTAACCTAGTGAGATTATTCAGAGTGAAAATACTTCATATAAATAAATATTGTTTTATGAATACAAACCAATTATTGACAATTAATTAAAAGATGTGTTTCCTTCACCTTATCGCTCTCTTTCATTTTTACGTAATCAATCGAAGAGCAAAAATGGTTCGACCTAGCTAAAATAGACAATATCATATCAATGTGAAATGTGAAGATCGTGTTATGTCTCTATGGGCCCCGGCCAAACATTTGTATGAAAATAATTTTAAAGAGCTTTAATAATTATATTTTCAAAATAATCTCTTAATTTGTGTTATTTTGATTTTAAGTAAAAAAAAAGAAAGAATATTTAATTTACCTATAATAATTAATATCTATGTTATTTCCTAAAAATGTAGTCTAGTTTATATTCAAGTACTGGCTCCACTAATAGTCTAATATATAAAGTATATATAAACACATGACACAAACATGTATAAATACATATTATATATATATATGTATATTTTGCATATATTGTTGGTGGTTTTCAATTTTCATGTATGCATGCCATGCACGTATCTTTAATTTTGTACACAAATGATGATGTAATAGACTTATAATATATAGAAACAACATCCTTAAATTAATCAACACAAAAGAAATATATATATCTCAATACACATGTATACGCGCGTATCTATGTTTTCTTGCTTTTTTTCTTCCTCAAACACATGATTTAATGATTATGACAACTAAAAAAAAAACCCCAAAAAGTTGTATATATATAAAATAATAAAATATTATACAGACAAGTGGCACATCGGGTCAGAAGACGATGATGACAACGATGATGATGACGGTCCAGCAAAGTTCCAAAGCCCCGTCTCGCAAGTCCTCGAACCATCATGACGGTCATCATTCGCTCTATCATCCGAACCACCATGCATCATATCGTGATTCATGATCAACGGTTCTCCATCATCGTCGTGGAATGAGAATTCCCCGTTGATGATGTCATCTTCGCCGTACCCGAAAAGTTGGTTAGGTGGCGGTGGTTGGCCGTTTAGCTGGGACGCCACTAGCCGGTCCATCGAGACCCAGTCACTATTTTGGTGGCGGTCGGAAAAAATAGGCATCATCATATGATGATGATCATCACCGATGTAGCTCGCGAGTGATGATGATGATGGCGGTTGATTAATATTATTGTTATTGTTGTTGTTATTGTTGCTGATGGTGGTGGTGGTGGGGTTAATATCCATTAATCCGGGGAGGTGGTGGTGGTGGTGGATAAAATTACCTGCGGGTGACGATTGATTTGGGGATCGGAAATGGGCGGTGTTTATTAATGATTCGTTCTCTTGCTTGCAAGAAGATGGCGACGGTGATCTCGCCATGTACATGAGTAGGTGATCGAGTACGCCGCCTTCGTTTCTTGGGAGGTTATTATTATTATTTGAGAGGGATGATGTCATCATGAGAGGGCTTTCTAGTGCCTTGTGGTAGTTTTTCTTCTTGAAAACTCGGCATACGACCCATCCTTCTTCCGCGCCGAGCGAGGACGAATCTCCGAGAATCGTTGAAGAAACCTATTTCAAACAAAATTCAAATTAATTAGTGATATGTTTTGTTAGCTAGTGACATATAATGTACTATAGCACATGGGATTTGTGTTTGATTTGATGAAAAGATTTCTAAATGCAATTATGATGAAAATTCATGTTATTCTTATTTATTATCATAAATTCATCCATACTCGAAACACGACGAAAAAAAGATTGCGACTCGTATTATTTATTTGTGTTTATGTTTTTTTTTAGTTGAAATGTCACAAAAAGTACATAATGAGTACTATGGGTATAATCAGCTAAGATACCCCGGGTTGCGTGTCAATTTTTAGTTGGTCAAGGGGCATATTTGGTGAAGGGACATTTGAACATAAACCACACAAAAATAAAAAATAAAAATTTAATTTAGATTAGATAAAATTACTAGAGTAATTATCTTAGTAATTCTAAAAAAAATTAAAATGTGAAGAAAAAAAAAAAGAATAATGAGAGAATATTACATTATTATTAGTGGATGAGTCGTCGTCGAGCCGGTATTCGTGCATGATCCAGTCCGATTTCTGTCCATGCGGTGCTCGCCCTCGGTAGAAAACGAGCGTCTTCCTCATTCCAATCCTCCTCAGGTTGCTATGTATCACTTTATCCCGGCCGGTCGCCTTCCAGAACCCGGCCGCCGTGGCCCGGTTCGTCCGAGTGCCCGTCGGATATTTCTTGTCCTTGTGGCTGAAAAAGTACCAGTCGTTCTGCGGCGCCGACCCTATCTTGCACGTCTCTGCACGTGCAACGCATTATTTAAATTAGACTCTATATATTCAATTCACACACAATAATAAAAAAAAAAATGTATTATTTTTTTGTTACCTTGAATGTCCCAAGGCTCGAGTTTGTTGAGGTCGACGTCGCGGATGACGTCGAGGTCGATTTTCTGGGACGCGACTTTCTTGGTGAGGTAGTAGTGGAGGAGCTCCTCCTCCGTGGGGTGGAAGCGGAATCCCGGCGGGACTTTAGAATGTCCGTTAACGGACAAGTTCATATCTTCCGGCATTGATTAATTAATCGTGTTTATTAGTGTTTTTTTTTTTTTTGTTTCTTCACCTTTGAGTGTGTGTGTGTGAAAAATGAGAAATGAGTGTTGGAGGAGATGATGAATTTATATGAAGGAAATGAATAAATGTGTGCATGGAAAAGTGAGATGGTAAAAGGAGGATTTGTTGTTTATTTAACAATAATACCAACCACCTAAAAATGAATAAGAGGGAGTGTGGGCCTAATATAATAGGTTATTATAGGTAGGCATATATTGCAGCCCCACTTCTTTTGGACTTGTGACACCCGACCTTAAAATCTCCAACAAAAGCTCCCTCTAAACCACTTCCCCATGCTCTCTCTCTCTCTCTCTCTCTCTCTCTCTCTCTCTCCTCTCTCTCTCTCTCACACACACACACTTACACATTTTGAAACAAATTAGATAATTTGAAACCACAATATACACGTGTCTGAGTGTAAAATTGAGTAGTTGATGGAGCCAATAATTTCAATCAAGGTGGGCTAGAAATATACTTTCAAGAGCAAGGTCTACGATATTTTATTTTATTTTTTCTATTTTTGTAATTCCTTTTAATTGAAAATAGTGTAAAATAAATATGTGTTTATAATATTTAATTAAACTAGCATAAAGTAAACTCTTTAAAGTTATTATATTCACTAATATGATCATGTGAATTACTTACGATTTGACTATGTATACGACTTACAAATAGCAGTTCGTTGTGAAAATACTCTATTAATAAGATTCGATAAATTAGTTCGTACTCGAGCTCGCGAGCTCAAACTTTTTAACTGGCCAAAATCGAGCTTATTCATCCTTGTTTTTAAGCTCGTGAGTCTGTTTGCGAGTTTTTTTTAAATATAATTTAATTTATTTTTATTATAAGTATAATTAATGCATATAAATAACATAAAATTTAATAGTAAAATTCATATAAATAATCAAAAAAAAAAATCACATTTCATCTTTTTATTTGGTATTTTTTTATCATAATTTTATAATAATAGTAATAAAAACTAAAAGAAATACACAAAATGAGCTTATGCTATAGCTCAAGCTCGACCAACTCAACTGTGCTCGAGCACAAAATATAAAACTCAATGAAATTGAGTTGGTCCAATTGGACTCCAGCTCGATCTCGAGCTCGCCAAAACAAACCGATTCGGCTTGTTTACATCCTAGGTAGCTCAACCCATGTACGCATGTATGATTAAATTCATAAGGTATATACTTTCAATTGCTGCATTTTGCACGTGCAGCCAATCATAATTCGTAACGACAATAGGGCCGACAAGGAAAATAAAGATAATTGGGTCCAGGGGCTATGGCTTTTAATTTTTATGGGAAAAAAGAATAATACCAAATTACACACAAAATTGCTCGTATTGTATTTGTACTTTGATTTGCCCTTGCCTCCGATCCTTAGTGATAATGTTTTTATTTTCAAACTAATTATTTTGGCCTTTGAAACTTTTTCTCCTTTTGCTGTCGTACGTCGTCGTCATATGTTGTCTCGCCCAAAGAGTCGGGCCCTTTTGAAGTTGTCGTGAATCGGTATATTTTAAACGAATTTTTTTATCGGGCTTGATATTTTATCGATATGGACCATTAATTAATCTTTTGATTGAGATGATCATTTAACAGATATATTGGCGAAGAGCGTGTTTTTTTATATCAATAAGATGCTAAAAGTTGAAATAATGAATGTTGTAGATCAACGATCACGATTAAGTAATTGTTTCTCGTGCAGAGATCATCTAAGGGCGTAAACTGCCAATTGACCAAAGTAGTTTTCAGAATTCAATTTCTTTTGTGATCAATCGGAGGAAATCGATTAATTCCCATTAATATACTGCGAGGAATTGCTGCATCCGTATCACCAGAACATGTATAGTAAAGTAGAGACTATACGTATAAATAAATTGCGCACGTTGAAAACAAAATTTTATGATATATATGAAGGAACCCAAATTAGTGTTACCAAATTGGATGTCATAACTAGAAATAACTGCAGGCCCGTTCCTAGGAATTCGGGGGCCCAAGGCGAGCTATGCAGATCATGAAAACGGGGGCTCCTAGCAAGGGTAACATTGTCTTTTTTTTTTTTTTGTTCGAAGTAATATAACATACTAGGTTAAAAATGTTGGGGGTACGGGGGCATTGCCCCGGTTTTTTTTTAGAGGTGTTGAATGTAAGTTTTACACTAAATTTATATTTTCTTATGAGGATTTTTATGGAATTTTATTGATTGAATAATGCTTCATGACTTGGTTATTGTATTTTACGTACAAATTGAAGAATTGGGAGTCTAGAGGATGGAACGGTAGAGAACAGGCAAGAAGGGACGACAACCAACCACATACCAAAATAGAACTGAGACGACCGTCTGGAGATTTCGGCTGATTCTCCGACGGCCGTCCCGAAAGGAAAAAAATCTAATAGAAGGTTGAGACTGCTGTCTGAGAATATGAACTAAATTTCGGACGACCGTTCGAAGTTCTTCGACTGTGCATTATAGGAATTTTAATTGCACAAGGAAGCTCCTATATAACCAAGTCTTAATTACACCTATATAAGATAACCTCAATTACAAAAATCTAGACGCAATCTTAGAACAAGAAAGAACGAGATAACGGAGAATCGAAGACAAAGACTTGACGAACCTTCATTATAGTTCTTCTTTTATTTTTTAATATATGTACTTATATATATATATATATATATATATATATATATATATATATATATATATATATATATATATATATATATATATATATATATATATATATATATATATATATATATTATCAATAAATACTAATGTATAAGGACTATTTTTCTAAAATCGGGGGCCCCTAAAATTCATAAAAAATCGGGGGCCCGAGGCGACCGCCTTTCTCGTCTTCCCTCAGAACCGGGCCTGAATAACTGTATATACATAGAAATAAATACATTAATGTGTTGATAATTGATCGGTACAATAAGAAGTAAATAATTATATCTTATATCTTCTTCATTTTTTCTTCTTTTTTTTTTAAATTTTTTTTAAGGAAATTAAAGTTGTATATATCTTAATCTAAGAGGCCTATTTATTCAAAAGTAATGATGGGTAATGGTATAATTACCAGATTGTTCATAATAACAAGATGATGACCTTCGGACAACTAATTAAAAATGGTTAGAGATACACAGAGATAAACAAAACCCAACTTTAAGATTGAGGGTATAGAAGAAATAGATTGGGATAGGCTAACTAGATGATGGGATTAATTAGTTGGTAAGATTGTTAATTTTGTCTTGACATTTTTTTCTTTTTTCATTACCACAACAAGTCTTTCTAGGTCTTCATCAATATCATTGTGTCATTTATTTATTTAATTTACCCTTTTTTTTTCCTTATGTTAGCTCATGCGTCTAATTAATGGTTAAAGATCAATTAAAAGTTTATAAATTCGCCATTTTTTTTATGTACCATGGTGAAACTATAAATGTGTTGTTTTTAAATGGTTATTACAACACGCGTTCGATGAACACAGCCCCACCTGTGTAGTACGGACACGGAAATAGTGATATGAGGAAACGGCATGTTCCGAAAATGGGGATACAGAAGCTTAAAGGAAACGTGTAAATATTAAAAATATAGGGGTATATTTATAAATATGTTATATAAACACATAAGTTTTTATTTTTATATAAACTATTTTTATATATTTTCACACAAACATATTCAGAATATATTTCACTACGAACTATCAATTTGCGATTGATCGGTAAATCATGTAAATAATTAGGAAACTGAAGAAAAAAAATTGAAATTTTTTGCTATTCAAACATGTCATTAACTTTTGACAAATTGCAAAATGGCCCATAAAGTGTTCGGCAGGTGTCATCGAGTATCGGACACAAAACGTGTCTGAAACGTTTAAAAATTTGATTCGCAGCATTTAAGTGGCATCGGCTGTTGTGCTGAGTTGACGGCCTTCCTGATTATTATTATTTAAAAAAAAAACTTGACTTAATACAATTAATAATAAATTTATGGGGGGTAAGTGTAGGTGAATGCACATTAGAGACATATAATGATGATGGTTATTCAATAACGAAAATAACATCACTAATGCATAAAAGAAAGGTAAAATGCCGTTATGAGGTCATTGGCCCTTTTCTTAATATAATGATTATTTTTCTTATCTTTAAAATTTCATAAATTCAATTATGAATTTAGCCAACAATTGACGAACCAACCACTCCCATCTTCACTAACCAGCACCACCACTCGGTGCCCCTTTCTTTCTTCTTTCTTCTTTCTTCCCTTCATTTTTTAATTGCATTCTATTTACTATTTACTATTTACTATTTACTATTTACTTTTATTATTATTTTAATTCATCACCTAGTGACTACATTAATTTCTCCCATATGTTTCATTTGATTTTTGCCCCACCCTCATCATTTTTCATTCCACCAAAAAATAAAAGAAAAAACAATTGTCTTTTAGTTTTTTTTTTTTTTTTTTTTTTTTTGATGAAATTTTCGGGTGATACGACTTTTTACAATTATTTTCTAAAAGGTATTTTAATTTCTCACAAACATCATAATCATTATTATGAATACACATAGAAATAAAAGCAAGCATACGTTCTTCGATATATTTTCTCGAAATATATTCTCTAGACGTTTCACATCGAACATCCTGGAAAAAAGTTCTAAGTCATCGATCCAATAATGTTTTTGAGTTTACTAATCAAGAAATTGACATAAAATTGTCATAAGATTTTTAAATTTGTCATCGAATTTTCTAACTCTTGCTATCCACAATTTTAAGTTTTCTTCATTTTAATTTCAATGTTTTTATTTATCATTAATTTCTAAAAAAAAATAGATTGGAATTCAAATTGTATATGAGATCTCAGTATCTTATCCAATTTAACTTTTTTCGATCTTTTTTTCTCAAAAGTCACGTTTATATAAAACACCAATGTACTTATATACATAACTTTATATTATAAATGGAGCATCAATATTTCGTTAGTGTCAGCAAAATTTTAGATGGTTGGGGTCTTTACGTCGTCTCGATAGCTACACAATCACATATTTTACAGTCGTTATACTGATACATGTTCAACCTTTTTTGTTTTATCAATGTTATACATGCTTTATTTTCAACTAATCTGTATGGCTTTTAATTCTTTTTTTAATTATTCAGGAAAGGAAAAAAAAAAATTTAAATCCCATCATTTTGACACCTAATAACAATTTATTCGACAAAAAAAAACCCTAAAATCCCGTTATTTTGACACGTAATAACAATTTATTCGAACACCAATTATGAATAGAGTAATCAATCCATCCTACTAGAAGAAGAGTTAATCCAAAAAAAAGAAGTGAATTCTCACTCAAGGCATTATATATTGTAGCGTCTGACGTCACTATAATTGCCTAATTGAGCATTTAAGGAGATGCTGACGTGGGGTGACGGCATACCATACATAAATAGTAAAATCAAACTAATTAAATATGAATTTGGTGTTCAAAAAATGAAATAAATTTTAATTAATGGATTTAATGTAGTAATTTGCATGAGAAGCAACCTCCAAAAATTCAACGCCTAATATCACTATTTCATCATCCCCCATTTCTACCTCTTATAGTTGTCGTGGACACATCAACTCTCTGGTTTTTTATGTGAATTTACTATTTTGCCCTCCAAAAAGAAAACAAACAAATAAAACTTTATTTTGTATTCTCAACTTCATATCATCATAATGCATATTAAATCATAGAGAATTTCATTTTCAAGGCCTATTTTTGTTAGTAATTTCTAGTTCAAAACATTCTATTTTCATATTCTTGGTTGCGGGGGATCGCACACACTACAAAATATAAAGGTGAATGAGAAAAAGACAACCCATTGATGTATGAAGAAATACTAGTTTAGATTTTTGTATCATACTAAGCACAATTTGCAATATTGAAAAACCCGCCCCCTTTTTGAAATTGCATTGAGATAGGTCAATTTCTTGAAAATAATTAGTGAAAACTCTCTCCTTATATTTTTTTTCGTGAAATTCTAGATTATCTTATGTTTTTTCGCGAAATTCTGGATTAAAGAGGACGTAAATCGACTACGATGTCTGTGTAGTTGATTTATTAATCGACTATAGTTGATTAAAATATTATGTCACATATTTAGACCTAAAAACAATAAATCGACTATAAAAAACATAGTTGATTTATTAATCCACTATAGTCGATTATGTAGCTATCACATAACAGTACTAAAACCGATGGCAGAAAAACTGGAGTGTATCGAACGGAGGGGAGAAGCTCTGCCACGTGATGTGTTGGTTGGAGCCGTATAAGAGGAAGTTGCCCGTATATGAAAGAAGGGTTGGAGCATATATGCATGCACCCCAAGATACCAACAAAATTCAATTCCGATAGTGGAGGTGTTTGATGTCCATACGGTGGTGCTTCGGTGGGGGTAGAGGTGTTTAGATGTACAGACTCCTCGACGACGGTAGATATTTTTGATGTGCAGGCGGTGGTGGTGCCTTGACACCAGTGGAGGTATTTGGTTTCCAGAAGATGGTGCATCGGCAGCGGTCGCCGGTGAGGAGGAGATGATTGGAATTTAGGGTGAAGAGAAGTGAGTATGACTTTTGTTTTAATAGAAAAAATGAATCGTATTTGAGATAATAATATTTAATAATACATTTCACTAAGAGCTTAAGCTGTTAGTTGAGGTGGTCATTCGACAGAATTTTCCCTATTATTGTAATGTTTACGGGGCCTATATCTAAGATCCCCTGAATCAAATCTTTAAAAAAAGATAATTAACCTAAAATTAGGATTAATCTTGTGTTTTTAAAATGAGGCGGCTGGATATAGTAATGCTAAAATCTTGACAATCAAAGGTCAAGATTATCGAGCCATTAAAGTTGTAAACTTTACGACAAAGTCAACGACAAAATATGTAGCTTTAATCTGATTAGGGTATACTAAATGATGCATATATGTGAAGTTAAGTACTGCAGCACAAGAATCTGCACAAAAGCAGCTTTGATAAAAAAAAAAAAGTGATTTACCCCTTAATTGCCTAATAAGTAGTGAATGTTTTATCAACGATTAGGGCTAATCAAGTGAAAAGATAAATTAACCTGTCTAGTTAGTAATTAGTAATTATCAATATAAGGATAAACCGACATGTTTGACTGTTCAAAAAAGAAATAAATTATCGTTATAATGTTTTTTTTATTATTATTAATATTTTAAAAAGGTGATGTTGAGAAATTGAGACGTTAAAATGTAGTGAAAAGGCCTCGTCAGACTTCTAATTGGGCTTTCAGTAATTACTAATTAGTTTATGGTGAGAAAATAAGCCCATTAACTATATGCGTAAGACCACCCAATAAAGCTCAAAATAGTGAAATACAACTAACATATCAAACAAATAATTAAATTATTAGAGCAAGCTCATTAGTTTACTTGCTAACAAATTCATTAAAACTCTTAACCCAAATGTGAGTTTTTATCTCATATACAAACTCATTAAGCCTTTAATTAATCCAACATTGAGATATTATATTTCATAATCAAATTAACAATAAATAACTCTTTACAGGCTCATTATTTTAGGATATATATACACGTAATATTCAGCATCGAAGAGTTTTTGCTGAAAACACTAATTTAGTTCATGTTTATTTAGCAAACATAGAAATTTGACTTACACCAACTAATTGATATCACATCGATATTGTTGGAGTTAACTTTTACACCGTAGTCAACTTGTTTATTTATTTATTGAAAGATGAGACCCAACTTGTTTATTTATTTATATATATTATATATTTTGTACCTAGAAACCCCGCTTGACTTTCTAGATATTGATCTCAAAGTCATTTTCTCAATTAATTTATACATATTTCAAAGAAAATTGATTATGCATGCATTATTATTATTTATTGATCACGAGTAAGAGGGCGTTTGACTAAACTTATTTTAAGAAGCTTATAAGCTCTTACGCCTGATAAAATGTCGAGAGTTGATAAGCTATATTTTATTTTAGAATTAATTTTTAGAATGTTTGGATAATGAGCTTATTTCTTATTTTTATTCATTATAAAATCTTAGATAAAAAGGTGGGGTAGAGGTATTTTCTTAAAAAGATTTTATTTGCTATCCAACAGCTTATTTTAAAAAAAAAAATTAAGATTTTTTTTTTAAATTACCAAACACTTTGGAAGAGCTTATAAGCTCTAAAACATCTTATAAGTTACTTTTAACATCTTATAAGCTTAGCCAACACCCTCTAACTAAGGCTATGTTTGACAGAATTAAGCATTGAACACTGAATGCTGAATATATGACTGAACGGTTAAGACCAGTGTCTGAATGTTGAATGCTGGATGTTTAAGTTTGTTTGATAATTAACTAAAAATTCATTGTATCTAAATAATATTATTTTACTATATTAGCCTTCATAATTATCGAACACAATTTTATTTACCAACAAAATTATTGATAGTATCTAAATAAAAAAAATGTAACTATGACTCTTGTAATTGTTATATTATTATATTTCTTTCAACAAAAACAAATACGTAAATATAAACTATATATTTCTGAAAAATATATAAGTAAAATTTCCGTTTCAATTTCATTAAAATACCTAAAGATAAAAGAAAAAATGGTGAGAAATTAAATTCCATGATACCATAGTAGAAGGAGAAATATGTGTGAACTTGTATATTTTCATTCTATAGCCCTCAATTTTTTTTAATATATAAATTTATTTACTAATTTAATTCTAAAAAATGTCTAAGTAAAAATAAATTATGTCATGTCATCAATTTACTTTGATAAAATAAATGGCTTGAGGTAAATCAATTCTAATTCTTGAAACACATATAAAAGTAAAATTATTGAACTTTATCCTACTCCAACATTAAAAATATATGACATTAAAATTGAGAAGAAGAAAAAAATGAATTCTTAATGAAATGATAAATTTGAGGGATATCATATTTTTTCTCAATGTAAATATTATAATCCAAATCAAAACTTACAAAAATATGGAAACTCCTTGAAATTTTTCTGCCACAAGCTATCTAAAAGAACTCTATTATTTTTTTTTTGTCTTTTTCATCAAACACTTATCTAGGTGGTTGAAAATATGGGTATTTGTGAAAATATCTTCATCAAATCTATTTAGATTTGTCACTGAATGAATAAGCTCTAAAAATTAACATGAATCGGCACAAGTTGGCTCCATTCAGATGATTGAATCAAACATGTTGAATTATAAATTACTGACCGAATAAGAGATTTAGGTCCATTAAGAGCTCATTCAGAGCAATCAAACAAGGAGATCATTGTCTATCACACTATGATATATGTTTAAGGCAAATAATTAATATGTTTATTTGACTAATCCACCAATCACTACCTTACAGATAGGATAATTAATTAATTAATCGAGTCGATAGGTCTTGTGACAGTTACGCCAATGAAAATTGGAAATATAAGGGCGGTCCATACATTTTTGTCACACCTTCTATGTTTATTAATAAGAAATTATTATATTTTATATGTACCTAAAAATTGACATTTAATGTTGACATTTTCATAGCAACCTCGATAACTATTCAAGAAATTCAAAATCGCAATCTTCTATATAGTGGGCCAAACGGAATCTACTAAGTCCTCGTTTGGTTGTATAATTTAGTTATAATTAACTAAATTATTGAATTTTATTTGATGTTCGGTAAATTTAATAACTTCTCGGGTCGATTCAAAAATATTATGCAATTATATTTTAATATGCGTTTTAAACTTGTAGGGGATTTTTTTGTTCGACCTTCCGGAGTCCGATGAAACAAGATTCCATCACTCAAATTTGGTAACAATAATCCACTATTTCGCACCCCACGCCACTTCTCATGCGCCCCAGTACAGTTGGGCGTATCCTACCCTAGTGCGCCTACATTAGACGCATCCCCACAACCCCTTTTGTGCACACTGCACACAGTGGACAATTCCCCCATTATTCTTAATTTCTTTTATTTTATTTTTCAGAGAGAATTAATTTCCTTTATTTAATTTTTTAAAATAACCCATTTTTCCTTGTCAATTTATAATTTTATGATATATTTTGTAGTTCCATAATATTATTTATGTTATATTGTATATGAAAAATAGAAAATAAACTAAAACCTTAGAATAAGATTAATTGGTTATAGAAGCTATTTGTTGTATATTTTTCAGTTTATAATTTTATGATATATTTTGTAGTTCCATAATATTATTTATGTCATATTTTATATGAAAAATATAAATAAACTAAAACCTTAGAATAAGATTAATTGGTATTAGAAGTTATTTGTTGTATATTTTTTCTTATCAGAAAATCTATGTTTCATGTTGTTTGTTCGTGCATGCGGTTTTATTTATTGCAATTTTGTTGAACTTTCATTTTGATTTTCTTGCACTTTGTTGCAAAAATTCAAAAGATATGGGAAAGTATTGCGAAAACTCCCATTATAAATTTATATAATTTCCGAAATTCCGACGAATTCGAAGCATTCCGAAATTTGAATGAATTTTGCATTCCGAACTTTATGTAACGACAATCTGCAGAAGGGAAAAAGAAAAGCTACAAAAGATGAAAGTATAAAACTTATTCTTTTACTTGTGAAAAAATTTAACAATTTTACAAAAATACAATTTTCGATCCATGTCGTACGATTTCCGCCCTTGTGAACGAGACAAATTCGACGTCCAAAAATCCACAAAGATAAATAAATTATTTAACGCGGAGCATCCAACCTGCAAATTAACAATAAATAAATAGTAAAAACAAAATTAAAATAAACATATTAAAGTTCCACTTGCATCAAATAGTTATAGAATACATTGACCAACTGGTCAACATTCAACGTATCCAGCAAATGTTCGTAGACTTATGCCACCAAATCATGGTGATTGAAGCTCTTATTCTTATAATTGGTCAATGATTATATAATTAATTAGATTAAAATCTTGCCATTTCATGTAAAATTTCAAATATTATTAGTCTCAATATATCAATTAACTAACAATTTATGACCCTAATCAATAGAAAAAACTTTAGGACTACCAATTATTTTTAATTCTACTTTCGACCCAAAATTTATTTTATTGTTAATACATTATTACTCGAGATAGATAGTTGTTATAAGTCTAGCTGGAAATAGATATGCCCATGGGCCGATCCGGTTCCAGTTTCGTTCTGGCCTCGAGCCAGAACCATCGGTTCCGGATACAACCTTCCGCTCGTATAACTGCCCGTTCGGATCACCGGTTTAATTTTTTTTTTTTTTTTTTTATTATATATATTTCTTGTAAGTAATTAAACAGTCACTCATTTCGGGTGACGGATCCACCGTAATTTTAGGTTGGAATCCAACCACTCTAATAAATATTTTGATTATTTTATGTATTAGCCTACTTAATTCATCTTAGCAAGGTACTCTTGTAGTGTTAGTACTTGATTACAAATTCAAAATTCAACAATTTTTTCATTTATAAGAAAATCTAATTAGTTTGAAACGGACTATATTTTAATTTATTTTATTTAATTAAAGTCATAAATATGTTCTTTATCTCGTGCTATTTAGTATTTATTTAAAGGGTAGCTTCTTCCCATGTACTTTGGTTGTGTATTACTTTACCCCTTCTACTCTCGATTGAATCGATTTGCTCCATTCACTTGAAAATTTGTCTAAATGTGGCATTCGCTGTTAGTTGTCAGACATCTGATCTTAACACCGTTTATTAAGTCACAAAAACTTCACCTCTCCCAATTTAAATAATTATTAAAAAAAAAGCAAAAAAATCAAATAATAAAAAATTCCGCAACCATAATTTATTTTTATTTTTATTCTTTTTTTAATAATTATGTAAACTATGAGGGGTGATTTTTTTGTAATTCTTAGAATTAGATCAAACGGTGTTAATGTCATATGTTTGAAACATAACGGCAAGGGAAAAAAATTCAAGTACAGTGGGACAAATTGATGCAAATGAGAGTAGAAGGGGGTTAATGATATCGAGCCAAAGTACAAGGAGAAAATTATAATTTACCATTATTTAAAATATATCTTTAAATTGAGTAAACCACGTAATCTTTGACTTTATATACTGCTGCATGTGATCGTGTCTTAATTTTTTTTCGTAATATTCGGGCTGGAGTCTTTTAACCTATCTGTACATAATTTCATAATAATCATACAATAATTATGATCGACAATATTTGGACTTATGTTCCTATTCACGACAATTCTCAATATATATATATATATATATATATATATATATATATATATATATATATATATATATATATATATATATATATATATATATATATATATATATATATATATATATATATATATATAAAATACTCCCTCCTTCCCTTAATATTTGTCACTTTTGCCATTTTTTCATATTTCAAATTATTTGTCATTTTACTATTCCAATAAATAATTAATTGCATTTTTTTCAATTTTGCCCTTTCTCACTCATAATTAATTGAAATATTATTATTTAAAAATCAATTAATGGCATGGGCATTTTAGTGATTTACTATACTTTTTGCTACTATCTATACATATTTATTGAGTTTCTTAATATGTGTGCAACTAACAAAAGTGACAAATAATGAGGGAATGAGGGACTAGTATCGTATATAGTTGGCTTCTTAAAAATTATACATAATTCTCATATATAGTTCGATTCTAATATAACAATGGCCTCGTTTGGTTGGGAAGATTAGCCATAATTAACTAAATAATTGAACTGTTCAATGTTAGAGATATTCCGTGAGTACGTAAAATATGTTTTTCGTTTTTGGACTTGTCTTTTCTATAATTGTGATGACAGTAGAATACCAAAAATTTTAGTGAATTCCGACAAACTATTGTTAGAAATTAAATAAATCAACAGTTGGGGCCTAACACATTGTACTGGACTTAAAATTAGACCACAAAATGGAATCAATAGTTTGGCGAGATGACATGCCTAATAACTAACATCATTGTTCTTCCACATAAATTAAAATTCAAAAAAAAAAAAAAACATGTTAAGTATTGAATTGCGTCGTGCTCAGCCTTCAAATCTGCCCCGTCGAATAACGTGTCGTAACCGAAAGGAGTCTCGAAGGGATTAATGCTTATAAATATGGCGTGAAATTTCTTGTCTATACTCGTTTTAAGGAGCCTCTTCCACTACTCTCTTTACTTTATAAGTTAGCTGCCGAATTATAATATTTAAAGATGTTGGAAGAAAATGTATTTTGAAATAATGATTTGAAAAACAAAGTGATTATTATCTGTTTTATGGTGAAGACAATTTTTTTACTATAGCAATCAATTTATAGTTATAAGAGAGAGAGAGAGAGAGAGAGAGAGAGAATTTTGCTTATTTTCTTTCTTTTTTTAGAGAAGTTTTTTCTAAATCTAAAAAATATAATGTTATTTCGGGGGAGAGTAAAAAAAATTGTAACTGAAAAGCCTATAACCCCTCCAACATTGTTTTTAAATTTCTATTAATTTATATATATATATATATATATATATATATATATATATATATATATATATATATATATGTATATATATATATATATATGTATATATATATAGGTAACAAAATATTGTGTACAATAACATTAACGGTTTTAATATATCTCACTCTTTTAAAAATTGTTTTTATTTCATATTATCATTTTACAATTCCGATATGCATTAATTACATATTTTTCAATTATACGCGTATCACTTCTCCAACACTCTTTCTGCATTAATTAATAAACATGGATATTTCGATCTATCTATATTTTTTCTTCTAAAATCAAGATATATTTATTGAGATTCTTGAGACTAAAACGGCACATATTCAGGAACGGAGCGAGTAATATTATACACTTCCAAACAAAATTGAGAAAATTATATATATAATAAAAGTCAAACTTAATGGTCACATCGAATAGATCGAAGGCCATCCACTGCTGACTCATATCTTAACACTTAATGCTTATAAATATGATCTGAAAATTGCTTCTCTAGACTCATTCAATACTTCACACACTACTACACACACTTTACACACACACTACACACACTTTACACACACTTTACACACACACTGCACACACTTTACACACACACACAAAATACACAAAAACAAGAAATGGGCAGTTTGGAAAGCTACAGTTACACCGGTGACTCCATTTCACATGACACCATCGGTAAAGTTATAACATGCAAAGGTAATATACATACATACAATAATTATTTTACTTTATTTTACCTATTTATTTATATTCTTTTTTTTTTTAATTGAAAATATTAGTGATTAATTATGCAAAGTAATATTATACGTTCACAGCGGCGGTGGCGTATGGTCCAGGGCAGCCTCTGGTGGTGGAAGAGATCCACGTGGATCCTCCGCAGAAAATGGAGGTTCGGATCCGGGTCCTTTTCACCTCCATTTGCCATACGGATCTTAGTGCTTGGCAAGGCGAGGTACTAACTTATCTACAAACATATATATATATATATATATATATATATATATATATATATATATATATATATATATATATATATATATATATATATATATTTTACAGATTATTACAAGTATCCTTTTTTTGTTTTTTATTTATTGTAATAAGATTTTTTGTTGTTAATTTGTTGAAGACTGAGGCTCATAGGGTGTACCCTCGAATATTTGGCCATGAAGCTTCTGGGTAAGAACTTTAATATATATATATATATATATATATATATATATATATATATATATATATATATATATATATATATATATATATATATATATATATATATATTTGTTGAATTGTAAGTAGTTTACAACTTTACATGATGTTACTTCAAAGAGTTTAATTATTCTATTTTGATTTAATGTTACAAATATTTGTATATTTTGTGATATTTTTTCATTAAAAACTCACATAATATATATATATATATATATATATATATATATATATATATATATATATATATATATATATATATATATAGCTCACTTAGACACTAAGGTGGTGTCTGCAAAAGCTTATAAAGCTTATTTATAAGCAAAATTTAGTGGTGGTGAGTTAAATGACTATTACCAGTTTATTTTCATAAGTTCGGGTGTTTGCAAATATACTCGAAAATTAGCTTAAATAGCAAAATACAGGTCTAGGGGTCCTTTTAGAAAAAGAAAAATTTTAAAGCAGCGTATTTTAAAATAAACGAAAACAAAAGTTAATTTTGAAAAGGATTAAAAATATATTATAAGCAAAGAAAATGTTTCTACAAACTTTTACAAACACCAACTAAATAAAATTGACTTGACTTGAGAAACAGTTGCATAATTTGCAACCGGTAGGTAGCTCATGCAATTTTTGTACCATATTGGGTTAAATTGCCGACAATTTTTTTTTTTTTTTGTAATTAAGGGAGAGGGACTTTTTTGTTAGTTATTTTTGTGAGAGAGGGCTAATAAGGCATTCAAGAAAAATACATAAATTAATAATGAACATAAAAAAACGATACCGTAGAAATTGGTGATGCCGGCTACTAATTAATTTAATTTTTTATTGAAATAGTTTGTTACGAACATAATTTGATTGTTTCAGTGTGGTGGAAAGCGTGGGAGAAGGGGTGAAGGACATGGAAACCGGGGACCACGTGGTCCCCATTTTCAACGGCGAGTGCCAAAATTGCGGCTACTGCAAATCGGAGAAAAGGACGACAAATTTGTGCGAGAATTTTCGAGTAAATCCGATGAAGAGCACTATGTATAACGACGGCAAGTGCAGGTTTCGGACCAAGGATGGGAAACCTATTTACCATTTTCTCAACACTTCGACTTTTAGCGAGTACACGGTCGTTGACTCGGCGTGCCTCGTAAAGATTGACCGAAATGCCCCCCTCCAGCAAATGACTCTTCTCAGCTGTGGGGTTTCTACGGGTAATTTAATTACCGTTTTGAATTTTGATCACCTTACTCTCTAGCTTAACATAAGTCGTGATCAATTAAATAAGGGGTTAATTGCAATTTAGCACTTAGCAGTACACACCCTAATGTTTACTCTAGTTGTCATATTTGCCCTCATTATAACTCCTCAGTTATATATATCAAACATTAAATCTCATAGAGTAATTAATAGAGATACAATAGTTAGAAGGGCAATTTCGTCTTATTATCTATATTTTCTTAAATTCAATATGTGTGTATATATTTATTTATTAGCTTTCTTAATATTTTATGTGTGAAGACTGAAGAACAAATTATTAGCTTTCTTAATTTAATAAATTAAATAAAAATAAAAATAAAAATTGAGATGATTAAGAAAAAGATGGTGTTGGTGTTGATCAGGTCTTGGAGCGGTGTGGAATACGGCTGACGTGGAGGCTGGGGCAACTGTAGCTGTTTTTGGCCTCGGAGCTGTGGGACTTGCCGTAAGTTTTTTATTCATTCTGCATAATTTTATATTTTTATATATTTTATTATCAATGATTCAAGAATTATTATTAGAAAACAAAAGAACAATTATTTATTTAAAAAAAAAAAAAAAAGCGAAATAATGTTGACAGCTGCAATTTGATTGAATTAATGTGAAGGTGGTTGAAGGGGCAAGAACCAGAGGAGCATCAAGAATTATTGGAGTTGACATTAATCCCGATAAAATTATTAAAGGTGTCAAATTAAATTAATTAATAAATAAACTCGATATTTAATTTAATTTAATTTATTATATTATTCATCAACTCGGAGTAATTAATTATCAATAAACTATGAAATTTTGTTTTAATAGGTAAAGCAATTGGGATCACGGACTTCATAAATCCCAAAGATTTGGACAAGCCACTGCACGAGGTCTGTAATTTTTTCTTAATATTAAGTGAAACTAATCTCTTTTATAAAAATAAAAAACAAAAAAAAAATAAATTGGACTGGGTTAAAGATATATTATATATTTTTTAATTATTAAGAAAATAATAAAAATGTGCAGAAAATAAGGGAAATGACAGAAGGAGGTGTGGATTATAGCTTCGAATGTGCTGGAAACTTGGAAGTTCTCCGTGAGTCCTTTTTATCCACCCATGATGTAAGTTCTCATTATTACCCCTATTATTTTATATAAATTTTACTTTAAATATATATTATATAATTTTTTTTAACGCATTCGACCCCGAGATTCAAATTTTTGTGGTATTATTGAAAAAAAATCCTTAACTATTAAAAGAGTTATAAGAATGTGCTTCAATAATTTGGTCAGGAGTATTACGAGGGACTTGATAGATACAGAAGAACACGACATTTTAATTAATAAATTAAAATTTAACGCTAACATTATCTTTTTCTTTAAAATATTTATTTTGCTAGAATATCGCATTATTAATCACCAGAATACGTGTTTATCAAATTCTGAGCATAATTGAGACTAATGTCTTCTACATACGCTCGTTTTTTCTGGATTTGGGAAGTTTTTCTACAAAAATCACCTAAAAACTCTTCAATCCAGGTAGAAACCTACAATTTCAATTTCAAGATGATCAATATATGGACACATTCTGAGTTTAGATAATTTTCCCAATTTAATTCTTAAAGTTAAAAAACCTAATTTATATTTAGAAATTCAGCAACACTAAATATAGTTAAATATAAATACAATAAGAGTGAAATGTAGAAATTTTATTTAGAGCAATAAAATTAAAGAGATGATAAATTAGTGGAATGTGAATAAAAGTTAAAATTAAGAAAAGTGGCATGTATTTACTAAAAGTCGTCATGTATTTATCATTTCAGATATTATTGTCGTGTGTGTATATATATATATATATATAAAATAATTAATTTACTATAAAATATATTGGAAACAGGGTTGGGGTTTGACAGTACTACTAGGGGTTCATCCAACACCAAGAATGCTACCTCTACACCCAATGGAACTTTTTGATGGCAGAAAAATTGTTGGTTCTGTTTTTGGTGATTTCAAAGGCAAATCTCAATTGCCTCTTTTTGCCGATCAATGCGTCAAAGGGGTAATAATTATAAATAAAAAAAAAAAAAAAAAATTCACACCAAAATGAATTATATACTAAATATTAATACAATTTAATTTTTTTTTTCAGATGGTAAAATTGGATGAATTTATCACACACGAGATGCCGTTTTCGAAGATCAACGAAGCTATGCAGTTACTTATTGATGGGAAATCTTTGAGATGCCTTCTTCACCTTTGAACATTTTATATAGTAATTTTATTTTTATTTAATAAATGCTAAGATTTGTTTGTTTGCTTTGTGTGATTAAAGAGATGGTTAGTTTGTACAAATATCACGAGTGTGAGGAAACTATAACAAGTTTATGCAATTTAATTCTTGAATATTCTAGTGATTAACAATAATCTTTGAACTATTATTTTTATATCAATCAAGAAAATTAAAAACATAAGCGATGTGAATCGAAATAGGCAATATAATCAAGTATCTGAAGAAACAAATAAGGCTTTTTTTTTTTTATATAAAAAAATAGAAATTCGACGGCGGTTAATGGTGATGGTGGTAAAATCGGGATCATTAGTCAAATTAGTTAATTAGTCAAATTGAGGGTTGGATGAAATTTTTGGGATTTTTAAAATGTTTTAAAATAATGGAGCTCCTATTGCAATTTTCTCTAAGAAAAATCTCAAATTCAGCTGTAATTCAACTGTTGACCGTCAAACAAACGGAGGGACTCGTTGTGTTCAAATATGGTAACATTTGAGTGTATTTTGTTGATGACGATTAATGAGGGGGACTAAAAGTGAAAAATGTGCCAACTTAAGGGACAAAAACTGCAATTATCCCTGTAATAAACTGTAAACCCATCGATAACTTTTTAAACATCATAGTTCTATCCAGATGCACACTAGGCATTGATAGTTTGATACATTAACAAAATAGGATCCAAATATACTTCTTACATAGATGAAGGTCAACTCTACAGGAAACACAAGTACTAGGTTAAAACATCTTTACAGAGAATATACCAGATTAACAAAATAAAGTTCTCCGAAAAGAAAGCATCTTTACATGGAATATACCACATCAACAAAGCAGCGACACATTAGATATACGAATCTCGATCAGTAAATACTACGTCAATGAGTTGAAGTACGAGGAGCTCTTGGTCGAACAGGCGTCTTTGATGGGCTTACCCTGAATATGCATATTAAATTAAAAGAAAACAAGGTTTCAATATAATCATTCTCTTCTATGATTTTCAGATATTACGAAAAAAAATTAAAGTAACACTTGATAGTTACCTCAAAAAGAAAATTAATAAATATATAAATAAACGAAAAAAGGTAATGAATTGGCAGACCTTATGGGAAGTGAACCCAAAACCACACCGCTACAATTGAGGGCAGCAATTGCACTATCAGCCTGCACAATTCGAATGGTAAGAGTTCAGCAAAATTGAATTCGAGCAATTAATGCGACATTGCTAAGTCTCGAAACTAATTTGAAGGATATTTCTTTTAGGACATGAGCAGATGCAAAAACCGAAGGACTATGACGAAGGAAGAATACGAAACACGCTAGTAAAGAGTGGCCTTAACATGGAAGTTACAAAGAATATAGCGAACGAGAAATAGCTAATACCATTGCAAATTCCACGAAAGCAATACGAGTAGAATGGTAATAATCTCCAAGCAGCCTCAAACGGTAAACCTTAATCAATACAATCAGTTGTAATAAATTAAAGTTGTTGGTTGGATAGATAAGAACGAACGAAAAAAATATAGTTGTACAAACATGTACCTCTCCACAAATAGTTTGAAAAAAGAGTCTGACATCTGCTTGAGAAACCTATGCAAAAGAAAAAAACGAGACGAATAATAACTCATTCAGTTAACTTTCGTGTTCATTACAAGGGATTGATTTCAAGAGAATATTGTAATACCTTCTTGTCAATATTTGTGACGTAAACTGTTCTAGCGCACATCTCACGTTCATCTTCAGTCTGATGTTGACACGTAAAACCAGAACCGAAAAATTTGTAGGAAAAAAATCAGACAAGTTTCTAGTATGTGTAATAAAACCATTACAGAGTAGAATTGGCAAGTTATAACACACCTGAGGCAAAAGGGTGGGGTTAACAGGTGCGATTGCAGTCTTGGATGGAAGCACCTTCACAGGGTAATATCCGAGCATTGTTCCTGACAGATTCAGTGATGCTCGTGCAGCTTCTGTGAAACCATGAAGATTTATTTAATACCCAGAAATAAAAAAATTAAATAAAAAATGCACATAAGACCAGAAAGATAGATCATTTGTTAAAATTACCTTCGTCGGTGAACTCCACGAAAGCAAAACGAAGAACAGAATTTGGGTCTCCACATACACGGCAATCAACAACCTTTCCATAAAATAAAACAAATGGGAACACAGTAAGATACCGTAAACCAGCAGAACACAAGATCATGCCCTTTTATACAAAGAGCAAACAATCACCTGTCCACAGCCGAGGAATAAAGCGGCCAGCTGCTCCTCTGTGATCTACTCCATTACAAGTAAAAGTAAATAAAGAACATATTATATCAAACACGAGTAATTTGAAGCTGAATAACAAACCCATTCGGGAATTCAAATCCTCAGGCAATTTTAGGTAGTGTTTGTATAGTTTTCCTGATCTTTCTCCAAAACCCCAAAATGAATTTACGGTGGTTAAGTTTTTCAAAAACTTTCAAAACAATTCCAACAAAATTATTTCCTTCTAAACACAATTTGACTGCTACATTTGTAAATGTATATCTTCACTGAAAAAAAAAACATTATTTTATTTTTCAAGTTCTTCATCTAAAATATTTTTTTCTCCAACACTTTTAGACACGATTTAACTTACTACGGGGTTTTCTATCTCCTCCCAAAATATAAACAACATTACTTTCATTCTCCCACACAAAACAAAAATGAAAATAAGCCCCAAAAATCTTCCCAATATTTGCTTAACTCTCATTCAAACTATTTCTCTGAGTAGCTACCGCTTAAAATTCATATCTTTATCCCAACTTCATAGCATAGTTAACGAAAGGAACTATGTCGAGCAACATACAATCAAAGCAACATAAACAAACAAAAAAAAAAACCATAGCTACCTGTTGATCAATGTCAGATACATAAACAGTTCTCCTAATAACATCTTCACGCTGGGCCACACCAGTTCTGCTGTTCACCCTTCTATAATCACTCTTCTTCTACACCCCAAAATTCCCAAATAAAAACAAAAATAAAAATAAATAAAATAAACCATCAACAAAACAATGAAATAAATCAAAGAACAAGGAAAAGAAACAGTTACCCCTCTACGGCCCTTGCTTCCATTGTTATTAGCAAATCCATTTAAATACATAAAATTAGCTTCGGCGAAATTCTCAGCAAAATATCCACCGTTGATCATGTTCGAAGCAACGGCATGCGAAGGAGGCACAAATTCCTGAGCCATAGGGTTTAGCTTCGAGAACAACTCCTCCAACTCCATCATCTCCCTCTTAAACCCTTCCTCCCCATCGTTCGATCGGCGATGATCGCTCTGCCCTCCGATAATCTGCTGCGGCTGAGATTGAAACTGGTGCATCATCATCATCATCATCGGCCGATCGCTCGCCTCCTGCGATGAACCATTCTCCACCACCGCCATCTTCAAAATTAAAAAAAAAAAAAAAAAATTTAGAGCAAAACCTCAAAATCAGCACTTTTAACAAACAGTAGAAATTCCAAAAATAAAATAAAATGAAAAGAGGTGATCAAACCGCAACCTTGAATTTTAAATTAATCCGAGCTGATTTTTACACAGATTGGAGATGAACAAAAAAAACACATACAGTGTGCGAATTTCTTCTGTGTGTGTGTGTGTGTGTGTGTGTGTGTGTGTGAATTTGGGGTTTTTTTTGGGGGTTTGGAAAAATTGAAGGGATTGGGATTTGGGATAGAGACAGAAGCAAATGCTGGGATAAAATCAACGCTTACGTTGTTTTTCTATGCTGTTTTTGGTCACTGTGAAAATCCACACTCGCAATTTCACGCCTTCCTTTTTCTAAGTAAAATTCTTAAATACTCTAATTTGTCTCGACTGATGGGCTACATTTTTTTTTGTTTTTACTTTTTTAGCCTTGAGCTTTTTGAATTGTAATGCTCAAAGTAGGAAAAGAGACAAGGGCATAATGGTAATAGATGTCAGTGTTACATGTATTGAGGTTGATTTGGACATTTTTGGTTGCCAAGTATAAAATTGAGATTATGCTATTTTTATGATAAAGATAATCCAATTGTGTAATCGGATTAGGGGAGGTTTTTAGTACACAATCTCAATTATAAGTCTTTTAGGTTTATGTATTATTTATTTTTTTAGTTTCTAATTAAAATCTTGAATGTTAATTCAATATATAAAATCTTAAACACATTACACACTTCCCAAGTTAGTGGCTCTCGAGAATTAAGATTTATATTTCAAGATATTATAAATCTAGCCATAAAGTGTATGCGTGCAATAAAAAGAAAAGGCAAATTACGATCACCAGAGGCTGACGTAAGATGAAATTACGAAAAAAAAAGTATGCGTGTTTAGGTAATTATAACTATCTTTCATAAATATGTATTGTTTTATATGTCCACTTTTGCAGTGTTAAATTTACATGTTGAATGAGGAAGTTTTTCGCAAGACAATACATAATTGATGGATTAATTGTAATAACTCCTAATAAAAAAGATTTTTTGTAACTTAATCTTTTCTATTACCTTAGAAGGATAATCGTAATTTACCCTAAAAAAAAAGGGCGTCTATGAATTATAATGACTCACTTCACATTTCTTTATGAAGTCAAACATAATATTATAGAAGAAAAATGTTAACTTTTAGGGATGATCTCACTTTATCGTCTATATTTTTTTATATTATTTAGGTCTTATGTAATAAATTAAAATTATTTTTAGGGTAAATTACATCCACACCCCTGTGGTATGTTTAAATAATTTTAAGGTCTCTATGGTATCGATAATTACACTCACCCACTTGAAACGTAGTTAGAAACTCTAATGGGATAATGCATTGGATACATTACTTCGATAGGGTTCTAATGGACTATTACTTTTAGCTAGTGGTGGAGATAACATAGAGTTATGATGAGTTGTGGGGTGACATGGCTCTCTCAATATTTCTTAAATCACCCATAACTATTTGTTGTCTCTACCACTTGCTGAAACCAATAATCCGTTAGAACTCTATCGTAATAACTTATCCAATGCATTATCTCATTAGAGTTTATAACTACGTTTCAAGGGGTGAGTGTAATTATCGATACCACAGGGACCTTAAAATTATTTAAGCATACCTCAGGGGTGTGGGTGTAATTTACCCTTATTTTTAATATATATTACAAAGCTACACTAATTTTTGTTTCATACCATAATTGGCCCATTTGTTTTATAATCAAGCAATTTGTTTAATAATTCATCAAATTTAAAAAGATTGATTATAATATTTATTATAATAATGCACCTTTCATCTGGTAACCTTAATTATTATATGTTGACAAATTTTAAAAATATAAAAACAATCACAACTTCTAGTACATTGTATGAAACATGAATACAAAATTAATACATATACAAGTCAACTATATCCTATCTAATCTCATCATCCCTATCAAAGAGGCACTTATTTTCCTTTTTTTTTTTCTTTTTTAAAAGCCCTTATATTATAATATTTTCTCTCTCTCTCTCTTTTTTTTATTAATCCAAATCAAAATTGAATCGTAGTCAGCGAACGTATTGCTCGAGTCATGAGTTTTGGCCCCAGAACCGTGTCTGACCCATGTATATAATATATACCTACGGGCAAGTTAAGCATTAGGTTTACGCGAATCATAGAAGCGATAATTATGATCTGGCAATTTGAATCACCATGTGAATTTTGAATTTTCGAAAGGTAAAACACAAATGTCGAACTAGCTCAAACCGACTATTCGAAGATAAATGATGTAGATTCCAAGTTCCAACCATTGGCCTATTGACTCTGATATGTGCACCGACGAATCTCCATTTGTGGTAAGGATACACGAAGGTTTAGCCTAAATAGTAATTGAGTTTTTTTTTCCACGACGAGGTTGATGGTTCAAATACTTTTGAGTGCGTTTATTGCAATAACTATTTATAAAAAGTCAATTATTCATCCCTCAAATTTGCATTGATTTCTTCACATTTGGTCCCCTATGTTCATAAAAAACACATTTAGTCCCTCATGTTTTAGAAAATCAACAATTTTAGCAATTTACATCAATTTTCCGTTAGTACTAACGGAATCACGATTGTGCCCTTCACGGCATTAACTGACGGACTAACAGTATATTAACTAAAATGGCTAAAAATGTTGATTTACAGAAATATGAGGGACTAAATATTTATAAACATAAGGACTAAATGTAAAATCGGTGCCAACTTAAGGGATGAACACTGAATTTTTTCATTATTTATTATATTTTTCAAGTTTAGGAAAGGATTGAGACTATTTGGGAGCCGTTTGGTTAACCCGGGAAGTATCGGGTCGGGACGCTCCGGAGGTTCCGAATCGGGTCAGGATATTTTGGTGCCACACTAAAGCTACCCGGGTCGGCACGTCACGGACGTGACTTCAATTCCTCAAACCCAATTTTACTACGCTCTGGGTTCCGCTCTCGTTCGCTCAAAGCGAAAACACTGAATCAGCAAATTCAACCACTTTTCTGCTTCAATCATCGCTTCCAGAGGTACGTTTTCTCTCTCGGCATAACGATTCTGGGTTTAATTTGTGCTATTAACGGAAGCCCATGGAAGAAACTCACCGGATTATTAAAAAAAAAGGTTATATACGTGAGAATTAGGGTTTGATTGGGAATTCGTAATTAGGTGTGGGGGTTTTAGGCAGCAATGAAAAGCCGGTCGCATCGGCTTCCGGTGTCGGAACCCCGCCACGACGACTGGGTTGACGGGTCATGGACGGTGGACTGCGTCTGCGGTGTTAATTTCGATGACGGCGAGGAGATGGTGGATTGCGACGAGTGCGGTGTGTGGGTGCACACGCGCTGCTCGCGTTACGTCAAGAGTGAGAAGTCCTTTTCTTGCGATAAATGCAAGAACAAAACCAGCGGCGGCGGTGGTGGTGGAGGGGGCGGCAGCGCCAGGAATGACAGCGAGGAGACAGAGGTGGCTGAGTTTCTAGTTGAGCTTCCCACCAAAACCCTCAGAATGGATACTCCTAATCCGGCGAGTGTTTCGTCGCGCAGGCCGTTTAGGCTGTGGACTGATATTCCAAAGGAGGAGAGGGTTCACGTGCAAGGGGTGCCTGGTGGCGACTCTGGTTTGTTCTCCGGTAGCGGAACGTCGTCGGTTTTCGGTTCCGGTTTGTGGAAAGGCAGCAGTTATGTTCCTAAAAAGTTCAAATTGAAGTATAGTGATTTTCCGTGTCTGAGTCGTGTAGGTGATGATGAAAACCAAGATAAGGAGATGGAAGAAAATGCCAATCAAGCTGATAATTGTGCTGGGGCGTTATTCTCTTTGTTGAAGGACAACGGGAATACCCTGCGTACTCCTCTAGTGGATTCTGTTGGTGTTAAAAGTGCTGTTGAAGATGGTGTGTGCAATGATTTAGTGTCTACGAGACGGAAGAATAAATTATGTGGTGAAAATACGGGTTTTGTGGGCCCTGTGGATGGCGTAAAGAAGGAAATTGGTTCGGTTACAATTGTGCTACACTCTGGAAAGCGGAGGAAAGATGATCTTGGAATATCCAAGGATCAAAAGAAAAAGAAAAAAATGAAGACTATTGAGGAAGAGGGTGGCCGTAAAAAGGTGACTGCTCATTCTTCTAAAGCAGGTGAATGGTTGCTTTGTTTATGATTATTATTATTATTGCATTACTTTCAACTTGATTGCATTCGTCAATATATGCTGGCCAATAAATATTGTTTATGTTCCGTTGAAACAACCAGCTTCGACATTCTCTAGTGATGCGAAACATTTGGAATATGCCGAGTCCGGCAAAGATGTTATGCGCGATCAACCATCGTATGGACTCGGTGAATGTGCTACCAACTCAGCTTCCACTGAACGTGGCAGAAATGATGTATTAAGTAGTGAAGTGTCAAGGGTAGGGAATGGAGGAGATCAAGGTCATATGGGATCTGAGAATTTTGCTAAAACCAGTAATGGCATGGAAGCATTAACCGAACTCAATGGTATCGGGAGGAATCTTGTAAAAGAAGAGGTACGTGTAGATATGTCAGTGACTTAATTTATTTTGAATAATGTCATTTGCATGATATGAAATTCATTTTAATGTCACTTCATACAAAACAGAGATGCCTCTGGCAAATTTTGTTTGTGATTTCATTATGTCTGCATTTGCGAATTGAAGCTGTGGTGTTGGCTGTTCGAGGACTTTATTTTGCTAATCACTATAGATTTTCTGGACTTGCTTGTAGTGGTGTCTCAGCCTACTTTTGTTATTGTGACTTTGAAGTCACCACAATCGTAGATGAGGATAGCCTAGGAAATTGTTTGTGATGTAGGTTATTGGAGTTCATTGCCAATTCATATCTTTTCACTTATTGTATTATTCTCTAGTATCTTTATCAGACAGCTGATTAAGCAATAGTTGATGTTGCTTACTCTTGTTACAGTTTGTATCTAGGATTCCTAATATGACACTTCTGAAAAGGTAAGCAATTGACAGTGGGGGGCATAAGGGTAAAGATATTTTTATCCAACCGAGTGCCATATCTTCTTTTCATCAATCTATTAGAGCATCTCCAACCATCCCACTTTTGAGAACATGATTATACCATTTGTGGACAAAAAATCCAACTCCAACAGAAAGGCTAAATTTAAGGTGGTCTGCTAAAGTCAAAGGTCGAGCTGCTATATATATACTAGCTACTGTTCACACCAGCTAAATGAAACTTCCGACTTTAAAAAATAATTTTGGGTTGTAAAAGAAATGAACTTCCAACTTCCACATATTTGTTTGTTCTCAAGATATGCTTATTATATTTGATTTCTGTTATTTAATTTATAAATTAATGATTTGCATATTGTTTATTGATATTGGCAATTTGGCAGTATAAGTTTCTGATTTCTATTTCTAATTAATTCTTCGGCAGATTGTATAATCTACAAGTACCTATAGTAATAGAAAAAATGAGAAGTAATTAAATATAATGAATGGAATAATATAGATGGTATGATTGGAGTAGAAAGTTAAAAAAACACTTGCTAAAACACCGTTCTCCACCTATAATATATATAGCATTTCTGTTTTTACCTTATAAATTGAAAATTTTATTTGTTTATATAGGTTCTTGGGGATACTCTTCAGACCTGTCAGGATGTTGGACGAGATACTAGAAGTGCAGAAATTGGCTCACATAATAAGGAACACACAGTTGTGGATTTGAGAATTGCTAGTCCAGATGCTAAAGAAAGTCGACCGGGCCAAAGTTCGGACATTGACGAGGACAACTCAAGGCCTAATAAGAAATTCAAAAGCGAGACTAATGCTCATGATAATGGACATCACCATATTGAGTCTTTATCTCTGAATGATGGGAAACCAGACACCATGAAAGCCAATACACAGTATCCCGAATTGTCTGTTAATATTTACGCTGAAGAAGGTAAAGTAATCGAGACATCAGTTCCGAGTTCAGAAGCAAGTGATCAAAAGGGGGTTGATGCTAGCAGGAGGCTAACTGTTGCTAGTTCTAGAACAGATAAATTTGATGAACCACCTGATAATCCCTCTCAATCGAAGCGAGAACCTTCTGGTTCAGAAGGTTCCATGGGAGCAAGGAGAAGGTCTTCAGGACTTAAACATAGTTCACAAGTGGCTGATGAATCGCCTAAATCTAATGGCACACCAAGAAGTCATTCAACAGCTTCTTATCAGCGTAAAGCAGTGGTTTCTGTGGTAAAAACTGCTTCAACTTCAGGCAGCATTATGTCCAAATCGTCCGACAAACGGGTGGATGCAACTGCCCCGAATCCTTCTATTAACAGTAGACAGAAGGAATTGTCTGAAAGCAGTGTGGGAACTATGGAAGAAAATGCTTCAGTTGACATGGTTGAGCGTGAAGAAAAATGTGGGAGGCCGAAGAAATTTGTCAAAGAACATCCAAAGCAGAACATTCTGTCAAAAATATCAGAGTCAACTAAACTGTCACATACATCAGATTCTAAAAGACCATCATCCGATTCAAAGGATTCCAAAATACAATTGGTGTCAAATGTGGAGTCTAATTGTGTTTCTGGTGAATGTGCTAGTCCACCACGAATAGAAAGTGCTTCAAGTGTCCAGAACAAAGCTGCACCTGGAAAAGGTGAAAAGTCAGGAAATGTGGCATCGATGAATGCTCCAACATCTTCAAATGCCCCTGCAATCTTGAGTGATGAAGAGGTAAAAATCAATAACGCGAAACTTTTCGTTCCATGTTTTAGTTATAATAAATTTATCTCTATACGCTATTCCACTTGCAGCTTGCTTTACTTTTACATCAAGAACTCAATAGTTCTCCAAGAGTTCCTAGGGTGCCACGCATGCGCCATGCTGGCAGTTTACCTCAGTTAAATGGTCCAAGTGCAACAAGCACGTTAATGAAGCGAACATCTAGTTGTGGAGGAAAAGACCATAACGTGGTATGCCTATTTTAGTTTTACCTGCTCAATTAGCTTTTTCTTACCATTTATTACTTAATTGAGGCGGTGAGTCTGATTATAACAAATTGATTAGGCTTCTAAGAGGAGAAGCAAGGATTTATTAGGAGAAGCTTCTCATGGTTCTCTGGATGTTGTCAATGAAGCTACAATAATGGAGAGAAAGCCTTCTTCACCAGATAACAGGAGGCGAGATTCTAGTCACAGGGTAGATTTGCTTTCAAGAAAGGAGGCAGATGGTGTGGTTAAAAGTGTGCGTTCTGTGAAGAAAACAAATGTCAGCTCCTCATCATCACCCAGTGAAGCCAATGGACATAGTTTGTTATCTAGCCGCCCCTCCTCAAGGAATATTTCTGATGATGATCCAAGGATGGCTGGTCGTCTAACAAAACGCACTCTACCTGGTTTGTACTCTTTCAGACAGAAAAGATTCTCTTAATTGCGCATGTAATACAGATTACTTGCACATGGTTCTGCCCTCACTGTTGGAGATGTTATGTTTTGTAGGTTTGATTGCTGAGATTATGAGTGAAGGAAAACGTATGACTTATGAAGAACTCTGTAATGCAGTTGTGCCGGTATGCTACTGTACAAGTTGTTTTGTTAATGTTGCATGATTTTTTTCAGTGATTTTTATTTATTTGATTGCCCTTTCCTTCTTAAATGACTTAAAAGTATTTTTTTCCCCTAGCATTGGCCTCATCTAAGGAAGCATAATGGAGAGCGTTATGCATATTCAAGCCACTCCCAGGCTGTACTCGATTGCCTGAGGAACCGAAGTGAATGGGCTCGTTTAGTTGATCGTGGTCCCAAGGTATTTTCGTGCAACCTTTCTGTATTCAATATTCCCCTCTCGTGAGTATTTTAAAATCAATCGGGTCTGAACTCGGAGTTTGTGTGAACTGTTATTATATTTATTTTTTTAGCATTTTCAGATTCTGATTACGAGCTTTTTAAAATTGATGTGGTAATGTGCCCCACATGAACTGAATGTTTATGTCTGAATAATAATTATGTTCCAGACAAGTGCAAGTAGAAAGCGGCGCAAACTTGATGGTGATTCCGTAAGTATAGATTCAGAGGATAACGACAACGAAGATAACAACAGAGTGAAAAATGCAAAGGATTCTGGGGGCAAGAGTTTCGAGTCACACCCGGAAAACGACTTCCCTAAAGGAAAACGAAAAGCCAGAAAGGGCAGGCGACTTGCTTTACAAGGCAAAGGTATTATCAGAAAACGGAGACGTAGGGCTGATGTTGTTAGTGATGATGAAAGTGACTCCTTTTCTACTTCCAGCGAAGAAGATAGTATGTCCAGTGAAGAAGAGATACAGAATGGCGGGACTTCTATAATTGGGAGCGAAGCCTCTGCCAGCTCGGACGAGGCTCGATAAATCTCTTCATATTTAATACCCCTTTTCTTTTTCTTTTTTCTCCTTTTCTTTTTTATTGCTAAATTTGCTGCAAAATGCGTCGTGATATGTCTTTTCTGTGCTCGATGCACATATGTAACATTAGTGTAAATACAGGTTTATAGTGTATTAGTGTGAGTTGGCGATTGCGATTAGTATCACTAGGGGTAGTTTTGTAATTAGATTCTTCAGTATAGAATTTACCTGTATTGCTTTCAGTTAGCGATTGCGATTTTTTGTTTGCTTTCGGAATCTGTATTGCCGATTTGTATGGAACTCTAACGAAAAAAGTAGCATCTGTTGAAAAGAGTATTCATTACTTGTAGTTTACTTTTGAATCTTATTTATTCTTGGTATGTTTGCTGATGGAACTTAACTTGTTGGCCTTGGAAAAGGTATCCAGTTGCTTTGAACAACTTCCCTTACTTTGTGGTGAGCATGACTTGTATATAGAGTTTCATATATTTAAGGGACAATTACACCTACATAATTACATATAAATCCCTTGTAATTCTTAAATATTGTTTAGTGTTCTTTTAACTATAAATTCATTAAAAAATATTATAAGAAACATTGCTAAAAATCGAACTTATTAGTATATAATTAGTTCGTTAGTTTAATTATACGTTTTCGGAATATTATAGATCGTTCGGTGTTTGTGACGCAGATTTCGACTTTACAAATTCTTTGAAACATTGTATGAAGTTTCTATAATTAAAAGGGTTAAATACACTTAACTTCTTCATACATGGAATATGTAACATTTACTTTAAATTTTCTAACATTTTTAACATCTAATACCAAAAGACATTCATATCTTAATAAACAATTGTGAGAAATACTACTACTACATACATATTTTTATATTATAATAATAGTAATTACAATTCATCAAAAATGTTTTGATTATATTTAATATTAATTACTAATTATTGCTATCTTTTTAACGGTTAATATGGTGTTTTACAAAATATGAAAAGTTGGTGGCTCCAACAATTTATAGATGACAATGAGTCGTTTTTGGGACGAGTTTGCATGTATGCAAACCCAAGCCAGACCCGTCAGATCGTTAAACTTTTAGACACAGAATAAATTTAATATTTATTTACTTTGATAATATTTTATTAACAAAACATTTCAAGTTTCAAATAGAATATATATTCTACAAATGTATGCATTTCATGTAAGTGAATAATATAAATGTGATTAATTATATTTAATTTCTACAATAAATAAAGTTTTGAAGGCATGAGCATTTAAACGTAGTTTATGAGTAATGAAATTCATGAAATGAAATGGGCAAGGGTGAAAGTTGCAACAGATATTCCGAATTCCAAAAAAATTCAGTTTTGAACAATATTTTTCATTCAAAATTCCGAAAGTTGCGATTTACGATTTTTTTTTCCAATATTTTTTTGGAACATAATTGGAATAAATATTAATTATCAATTTTTGACCCGATTTAATGTTTGAAAATTTCAATTATTTTCCCAAAATTACACTTGTGATACCAATATTACTATATTAGCATGCATTTCATACATGTTGCTGAAAAAAAAATGAAATTTTAGAATTCCAACAATTTCGAAACAAAATTTGTCAATTTTTAATAAGTATTTTCGTTCTAGTATGGATTTTTTTAACAGAATTGAAATTAAATTTTCACTTCAGAAAAACAAAAATGTATTCCGGGTCTTTATTCCGACCCGTTTCCGACCAAGATGATTTCCGGGTCTCACCAAACCCGTACCGATTGCCTTCCCAACTCAAGAGACGCTAATAGCCAACTGTAAACAAATGGTTGAAAAATTAAAAATCGTGGAAAAACAAACAATACATTTCTCTGTGCTTTCTCGAATTTTCTCTCACTAGATTTTCTCCCTCTACCACCGAAACATCAAATTCAACATTCTTCCTGCAATCTAGGGTTCCCCATCTCACTCCTCACGTACACATACATAGATTGTGTTGATGCACTTTTTCTGATTCATCACATTCACTGATCGTTGGTGAGTTTAATTAATGTCTTCAATTTTCCCCTTCAATTTTTTTTTTTGTTTTCTTCTTCTTTTTGATCTTATTCTGAAATTCAAACGGATGTTTGGATTCGCTGTACTGAGGATTGTATTTGTTGCCTAGGATTGAGTTTTCAGGGATAAACCATGACGATTCCAGATTCGTCGGGGTATTGTTATATGATGGAGAACGGATCGATAGAATTGCCATGCAAGCCGGAGGAAGAGAAGAGGATTGTTCAGGAGTTGACCGCCAAAGCTGAGGCTAATTTGCGCGAGGGAAATTTGTATTACGTCATCTCGAGCAGGTTTTTTTTTTTTTTTTTTTTTTTTCAAAATTGCTTCTGATAGTTGATTAAGTAGTCGATTCGACCTCTATTTTGTATCTTATCTTGATAGATCTTATTTAGATTGTTAAAAGATGGAGGAATAGTGTAATCTGTGTGCTCATTTGGTGGGGTATTTCTATGTTTCAACCATAGTTCTATTGAGAAGGGTATTCCATCTGCTTCCTGAGTTATGCTTGAGTTTTGAAATAGATTATTAACTCCGAGTTTTATGCATCTTTTGAATATATGAGCGCCTGGGTAGAATTTTCCGGTTAATTTTTCTTTAAGGATTGCATCTTAAATGTGCAATATAAGTCCATTTCATGTAACAGATCTATTGGATTTATGATTACACCTTTTTTCTTCCAATGCTAGCATATGGTTTAAATTTAGTCGGCGATTGGGATTTGGAAGTAACATGGTTACGATTGGAAATAGCGTTGATTCTTATTTCTTGCAATGTTAACTGCAAGCTACAAATTATATTTATATTTGTGACAAGAAACAGGTCAGTTCACTGAGTATTGTCGAGTCTAACATTTTGTTTGTTTTCGTGAGGGTACAGAAAGGCCTTACACTTCCTCTGGATTAGAAAAAAACAGTATTATATCCCTATTGCGGAATTCAAGGGTCAGGAGGGTAGGGAGGGGATGTAAATTTTAGTAAGGGAAGAGAGTCTATACTGGGAAAGTGCTGTATTTTACTTTCCTTGATCTTTCCCAGCTACATAACGAGTAGTCTTTTAGATTGAATTGCCACATAGTTCTCATGATATCCGTATCAATCATCAGTTGAAGGTTAAATCGGGATGTAAGATCTAATGAGAATCTCAGACATGCTAATTTTAAATTCTTGAATGATTTCTTGGTGTGAAATTTGAAGAGTGACCAAGGATTTTTGGACATAAAAACTTATCATGTTTTCTTAAAACTGTATAAATGGTTACTTTAGTTCATTATCATGTCGAGTAAGGCTTCTGTGACCCTAATTTTCTAATTTAGTAACTATTTTCAGATTGAAGGTGTTGCATTGCTGCCCAACTTCCAGTACTTTTTTATAGCATACTTGCAGCTGCATATTTATGTTACTATGCTACTTTTTTCAGGTGGTTCATAACCTGGCAAAGATATACTGGGAAGATAGAGGGTGATTATCCATTTGATGGCCATTCTATTGAATCTCAATTTACGATGCCATCTGTTATAGAAGATAGACCTGGACCTATTGATAACAATGATATAGTTGCAAACGGAATGGATAATGAAGATGATCTGCAGGTTCTAAGAACTTTGGAAGAAGAGAAAGATTATGCATTAGTTCCACAAGAAGTTTGGGATAAGCTCTTGAAGTGGTATTTGTTCTGACTGCAATCTCCTCTCACTTCCATTCTTCAACAGAGTACCACTGACATATCTAGAGAGGCGTTTCAATGGTTAAGAGGCCCATAGTCATCAGTTGTTTTGAAATCTAGTACACTTCTCATTTATCCTTATCATTGAAGAAAATAACGCAGAAAAAACATTTGCAGATGCCAACCTATTGCATGTCATTCTTTTGAGGGAAAATAAACATGTTTCTATTGGATGCTGCTTTCACTGAAAAAGGCTTAAATTCTATTTACGAGTCTGTGATGTATAGAATTGTATGTCTGTACTGCCTTGACATGCTCTAATTGTTGAATGATGTATGTCTTTTGTCCTCAGGTATAAAGGAGGGCCGGCATTGCCTCGAAAGATGATTTCTGTTGGGGATCAACAGAAGCAATTCATTGTGGAGGTCTTCCCTCTGTCTCTCAGGTTAATTGACTCTGGAGACCAGAGTGAAGTAATTATAAGACTAAGTAAAAAGGTCTCTCCCCCCATCATTTTGATACTTCTGATAATTTGTATTGCGAATGTATTCTCTGATGACATCCCATTAGTCCTGACACCATTATATTTTTTGATCATATATGCAGAAATATGGTTGATTTATTGTGCAAAGAGAAATAATCCATATTTCTTCATATCTAGTTTCGAAATATTTTCCTAACACATTCACCCTGATTTTGTGTTCAGGCTTCTTTACATGACCTCTACGAAAAGATTTGTCAACTCAAAGGTCTAGATCCGGAAAAGGTTTGCTCATAGAGTAATTATTTCATTATTGCCTCTGCCGATATGTTCAAATATAACGACTTCGTTTGTCTTTCCAAATTTATACAGACACGCATATGGGACTACTTCAATAAGCAGAAGCATACAATATTAAATTCTTCGAGTCAAACCCTAGAGGAGTCTAATTTGCAGATGGATCAAGATGTAAGCTTATGATACTTGCTAATACTATGAGAGAGATAACGATTTCTGCTCTTTGCAATAGTTCTATACGGCTGTCTACTACCTGCTAAAAGTGTGGGCTATTCGAAATGTATTAGTCTAATTGTGCATTGCACATCTTGAAAGATTTTTTTCTTTATATATTAGATGAAAAAATATGATAATTGCTTGAATGAGTGTGACAAGCAAAACATAGTAGAAGCCCAGTGCAGTTGATATGCTGAGAATTGTCTTATTATTTCTTCTACATTGTTAGCATCAATCTTAGTAGATAAGTCTAAGAGAAAAAACCCAATCAGAGGTTTAGATTTTACTTCAAAATTTCCTTCTTGAATCTATCGTTGTTCAGAAATACAAGTGCGAGAAGGCTTAGGCATGTATCCTATAAATTGCATTTCAGTGGATTTACTTCGATTTGTTGGAGAACAGTTTTTCAGGCTTGCTGTCTAAATTCATTCAATTGACTTTTCCTCTTTATAAGTTCTGTTAATTAGTTTAGCTTACAATCGAAACACCAAAGATCAATACTTCGTGGATTTATCGAGCTGTGTGATCACTGCTCAAAATTGCATTGCTGCATGACAAGATTTTTATGTGGGAATCTTTACATTTATTTGTTCTGTCGTAGTTTCGTTACATGTTTTCTGATTTCTGGAGGCCCTCTTTCTCTTTCTGTAGATTCTCGTTGAGGTGTCAACTGATGGATTTGGCAAGGATTATACTGGAAATGGCTTACAATTGGTTCCAATTGAGCCTTCAAGATCGACCTTTTCAATTGCTGGTGGCCCAAATATGTCCAATGGTTATTCAACTAGTAATAGCTCCAACCTATACCAGGAAAGTTCTTTAACTTCCACATATGCGGATATGGAGGACGGGTATGATGGTATGAAGCCTGTAACAGGAGGAGATAGGAGAGGTCTGGCAGGATTACAAAATCTGGGTAACACTTGCTTCATGAACAGTGCTCTTCAGTGTTTAGTTCATACGCCTCACCTTGCGCACTACTTCTTGCAAGACTACAGTGATGAAATCAACACACAGAATTCTTTAGGAATGCATGTAACTGCTCTGCCGTATCTTCGTTGCAAGATTTCTTTACTTGGTATATTGCAACGAGCGGATCGTAATGACTAATTTCACCTTGCAGGGTGAGCTTGCGCTTTCATTTGGTGAGTTACTGAGGAAACTTTGGTCATCTGGTCGAACTTCAGTGGCACCTCGTGCATTTAAGGGGAAACTTGCTCGTTTTGCTCCCCAGTTCAGTGGGTATAACCAGCACGATTCACAGGTTAGTTTTGGTTCGAATTTGGAAGGAAGATATTTATGTGATGTCTGTAGTGGGATAATACTTTTTCTCGCTCATGTTTTTTTAATAATTTATCGACATTTCATTTTTATATTGCACAATTAGCTACCAGAAACATACAATTTTTTATTCGGTTATAGGATACTTGAGAAAATTTGATATTGTGATAAAGACAGTAACTTAAATCCATGACGCAAACATGAGTAATAAGTTTTGGGTGCCTCTTGATATACTGTGGCTCTTCATGGTTGTTCTGATTTGTAGTTCTAAGAATGTAACATTGAATCCTTTTGGAAATTCTTAAAAAAATTATTTTTATACAGCTTTTCACCATGATATACTGGTTTTAACAAATGACCTTCTTTGTTGACCTGCTGGGTCTCTCAAAATTATCAATCTTTCTAAAAGAATGATATATAATTTTTCATTAGGAGCTCCTTGCCTTTTTACTTGATGGGCTGCATGAAGATTTGAATCGCGTTAAGCAGAAACCATATATGGAGATAAATGATTCTGATGGTCAGCCTGATGAGGAAGTTGCAGATGGGTTTTGGAGATATCACAAGGCGCGAAATGATTCCATAATTATAGATATTTGCCAGGTGAGTAACTAGGTCCTAGATAGATTTCGTTTTTGAATCATGTGGCTGCATTTTCCATTTATCCCTCTTATGATGGACTATTTTCACACTGACTGTTGCTTGATATTTTTTGTTCTGATAATAACTTTTTTTAAAATGCAACAAATATAATAGCATTCATACATGAGAAAATGTGAATTGTTTAATATGGAAAGACGTCATATTGAAAAAATGTATATGATCTCTTAGAATTAAAAATGCCAAACGAAGACATGTTAGACAGTAAAACACTCCTTCCGTTTTTGTGGCCAAAGGAGATTGATTTCCTCCCAGCCTTTGACTAGAAATGATAGTGGAAAGTTTAAGCAAATGTATGGATTTGATATTCGATAAATACCAGATAGTTTCATGACATCTTCAGGACCATATGGACTCAAAGGGGAATGGTGATTTCAGAAACTTGGTATGGTTTGATAATTGGTCGCGAGAACATGTATTTATTATGCTGGAACTCTGGAACTAAAAAGAGAAAAAAATAGTTAATTCCTATCTTAATATTAAATTTCCACTAACTACTATGAATGGTTTTCACACCAAGACAATGTATATTCTGAATATATTGCCATTGAATTTTTTTTTTTTTTTTTTTTTTTTTTTTTTTTTTTTTTATGCCCGTATATATTGCCCTTGATGGATTAAACAAAATCAGAACCGAAGAAATATTGTAAAAGTATATGGAGGTATTTATGACTTCTTGAATAGGGGGAATGCATTTTAATCTGGAAACCACTTCTAAGTTCTAATTAATTTTTAGAACACCAAGGATTCAGAGATAATGACAAAAATATTAAATTAGATAATCATGTTTGCCACAGAACAAGAAATTTTGAGAAAAAACATATCTTAAATTATCGGGGTATAAGAGTTTCTAATCAATACTCTATATTTCTTTCTTTGAAGCTATATTTTAACTCTTGACTTCTGCAACAGTAATTGCTACTATATTACAAAGTCTTCTTTTATTTAGCACCTATATGCACATTTTATTGATCTTAATTAATTGTTTTCAGGTAATAGTTTTTTCCGGAAAAAAAAGGGTCGTTTCATATACTTCTGAGCAGTACTAATTTTCTCTTAGTATATATTTCTGTGTCGTTTATCTAATGATTAATATTTGACAGGGTCAATACAAATCGACTCTGGTTTGCCCAGTTTGCGACAAGATATCTATAACATTTGATCCGTTCATGTACCTGTCGTTGCCTCTTCCTTCAACAGCTACTCGATCAATGACAGTAACAGTGTTTTATGGTGATGGAAGTAGCCTTCCTATGCCATTCACAGTTACTGTTCTAAAGCAAGGATGCTGCAAAGATCTTAACCAGGCTTTGGCTAATGCGTGCTGCTTAAGTAATGATGAATACTTGCTCCTTGCCGAGGTAGATATAGTTCGCTAATTTAATATGCCCTATTGATGGTAGAATGCTAGGAGTTTTGCATTTATCTTTTGGTACCACAGTTCATATGAAGCTGCCTTTAAATTTATAGGTCTACGAGCATCGGATATATCAGTACCTGGAAAATCCATCAGAGCCTCTGGCTACAATTAAAGATGATGAATGCATAGTTGCCTACAGACTCCCCAAGAGGGACACAGTATTAACGAGAATAGAGATATGCCATCGGTACCTGGACACGTGAGTTTTCCCTTTTTTTCAATGGCAGCTTACAGAATTTATTTGTCAAAATTGGAAAAAAACTTCAGCTATCTTGCAATCATATGGACCTGTTTGTTTCTTTTATACTAAACTTCCGATTGTCAATTGCTTTAGAGGACATAAGCTGTTAATGTAAGAATTAAAAAAAAAAAAAATCATCGAATTTTACTAAAATCAAGTGCTTCGGAGGGCAAAGCCATTATTCTTGATTATTTGGAAGGAAAAGCCACGGCAATACTATGTCAGTGGCTCTAGCCATTAATTTACAATACTCTTAACAAGAATAGAACAAATTGCTGATGACTTGTTAGAATTATTGAATGTATTCCCACGGAGTTTTACTTGATCATAACCTACTCATGTGTGTGTATATCTATATATATTTACACATAATGCACATTTATTTTCTTCAGTGAGAGGAAGCTTTTCTTGACGCCTTTAGTGACTGTCATGGAAGATCCACAATCTGGAGCTGATATCGATCTTGCTGTCAGCAAAGTGCTTGCTCCTCTAAGAAGGAAAGTGTTTTCCACTTCGAAAACAATTGACAGCAGCACAGAAACCGACTCACCTATGACTTCAACAGAAGATCAAATGAACATCGACAGCACCCAATTGGGAACTACAGTCCAATCAGAAGAGGAAACAGAAGCAGCAGGAATGTCGAGCAGGGACTTGTCTTTTCGGCTCTGTATCACTGATGACAAGGGTTATGCCTGCAGGCCTATAGACAAGGACTCGCCCATAAGACCTGGTCGATTATTAAAATTCATGATGGAATGGACTGAACAAGAGCATGAATTATACGATTCTAGCTATTTAAAGGATCTCCCCGAGGTTAAAAGATCTGGATTTCTTTCGAAAAAGACCAAACAAGAGTCAATCTCTCTGTTTTCGTGCTTGGATGCATTTCTCAAAGAGGAGCCTCTAGGACCCGATGACATGTGGTATGTATGGTTGACTAACTATATATATTGGCATGTTGAATTTTCTTAACTTCTATTATTACATTCTTAAACGTTTAATTACAGGTATTGCCCTCGGTGCAAGGAACATAGGCAGGCGAGTAAAAAATTGGATCTGTGGAGGCTGCCAGATGTACTCGTCTTCCACTTGAAAAGATTCTCCTACAGCAGATGGCTGAAAAACAAACTGGACACATATGTAGATTTTCCCGTCGAAAATCTCGATATAAGCAAATATGTGAAGAGTAAGGACGCATCCGAAGGGTCACATGTGTACGAGCTTTATGCCATCAGTAATCACTATGGTGGCCTTGGTGGTGGCCACTATTCGGCTTACTGCAAGGTACTCGATTTACTATTTTTTCCCGTTTGTGATTATAAATTGAGAAACTATGGTTTAACTGAAATTTGTTAAACATTTTTCTTGCAGTTAATTGATGACAATAAATGGTATCATTTTGACGATTCTCATGTTTCGCCTGTGAGTGAGTCGGAAATCAAGACATCTGCAGCTTATGTGCTGTTCTATAGACGGGTTAAACGTAATATAAATGGAACAGCAGGCGAGCAATCAGAACAATTAGTACATCATTAGTTCTTGAAATGGAGTTTTGTTTTGGTGAAAAAGCAACATAGATCGGGAGCTACGCTAAAAATTACTTGTGCCAAGGAAGAAGATCTGTGATATAATTTTTTGAAGGCTATAACTTCTTTTAGGTAAGTGTTCCTTTTTATATGTAATTGTTGGCTTACTTTTTGGTACAAGGATATAAGATGTGTAATATGTTGACCTTTTGTTTTTGAGGAATAAAACGTCTATGAGTGATACGAGGGTTTTTTTTTGGGGGGGGGAAGGGGCGGGGGGAAATAATGTTTTTTTTCCCTTGAACTATACATCGATTTGAACGATGAACAGATGATTTTTTCCTCACGTTTATCCTGAATTTGAATTTGATGCCATTTTTTGCTACTTTATGGCTGGAAAGCTTTGCACATTCATGCATATGTTTTCTAAAGGGGTAAAAATGTCTTTTTTATGTGAAATTTCGAAAATGCAATCTATGCTGTTATTTAGTCCTACAATATGCTCGTACAATGGTGATTGACTTTAATGTATGCAGAATATTCGACAGTACAACCTGAGCTTTCACTAAAGTCACGAAAACATGCATTTTAAGGGGAATTTTATAGCTTCCATTTGTGTGTTATGTGTGCAAGTTAACTAGGCATGATTTTCATGAACCATTTGTTGGCATGGTAAATAGCGTGAATTCATAGTAATATTAGATGCGTTGAGTTGAGTTGAGTTGAGTAAATTCTTCACCCTTTGTCATCCCGCGCAAAATAATTACAATTTTGCAAATAATATTAAAAAGTGGGTTGCTTCCACAATAATCAAATCAAAGAGCAGCGCCAATGCGGATTTGCAACATATACAATTGAATTTGTTACAACACACTAAATGTATTAATGCACTATAAAACTAGATTGTGTGCTTTTTGTAACATCAGCTGAATTTAGTACGAGTAATTGTCGAGAGGTAGATTGTATCCATATCAAATGGCCTACGAAACGAGATAGATTAGAATTTAGATAAATGAATAATTAAAACACCCCAACGTACATAATTACATATAATCCTAGGATCCAAGATTCCTCAAAAAACATATTATAAGTAAAAGCAGGAAAGAAGAAAACATAAATTATACTCTAGATACCTCTCCTAGTAGAATACATATTACTAAAGCAGTAACCAGACTGAAACATGTGCTTTCTTTCTTTATATCCGTAGACAAAAATACTACAGACAGAAAAGAAAGCATGACTCAGTGCCAGCCTAAAAGAGAAAAAGAAAAAAAGAACAATGGATCTTTCTCATATCTCTCAGCACTCAATAAAATAATTGAGCCAACCCTCTTACAATGAATGATTCCAAAGAAGAATTTGCATGAAATAAAAGATATCGAATCCAACCTTTTTCCTCGGGCTCTTGTATTCTTTCGTGATTCTTTGTAGATGAAAAATCCGTTTTCGAGTTCACAAACACAATTCAAAGTTGGGATACTAGTATTATTGCAGAAACCATCACGGATAAAATAGACAACGCCCCTTGCAAAGGAAGTCTCTCCTGTAATTTAAACCAAAAAAAAAACCCGACATTACAAAACGTTTATAATGAATGATTAAGCGTAATGAAGTTGCTATCGGTTAAAAGATACGCAATTTAGCAAGAGAAGTTAAGTATAAGGTATCTCTAAAGCAATTCTGCAAAGATTTGGGTGGTCCAATGCCTTTTGCCATATTTGGAGATCTGTTATAATTTTAACCATCAAACCATGTATGTGGGTCATGGAGTTCTTTATTGATTGATTTTATGCAAAAAAGAATACCAACAATTAGTAAGAAAATAATGACATGACATGAATATTACTTGTTAATCCACACTTTCTGTAATCCTTACATTAGTGGAGTCATAATTTTAAGTTCGGAAATGATTCTGAAGGGGGCCGTTAGTTCTATTGTACACAACATATTTCTATATAAATAAATAGAGATTTGAGAAATGATGGGGGTTCATGGCCCCCGACCCTATAATGGCTCCGCCACTACTCACATAATCATCCATCTAAAATATATCATGGAAGTGCAATTTGAATTGGAGTGCCTCTCGAAGTTTCTATTCCACACTTTCAAATTTGTGGCAAAATGGTAAATAGGGTCAATTAATTTTTATCTACTTCTTAATTAATGCAAAACAAGATTTTATATCTTTCTTTTTGGCCCTTTTAATTAATTAATAAATGAAATTCTCTTTTTCTTTTTCCCCTGTCCAAGAAAATTAGGCATTGGAAACTTGAAACTGTCAGTTAAAGCAATTTGTCCACAACAGTAACTAAAGGGTATATGTTTACTTTTTACCTAAACCCTAAAACCTGTGCTATCATGCGCCACTCCCAATCCTAATCCTACGCCTCTCCGATCTATCTCTGCCGCCGGTACACATTATTCACAAACAAATTGACCAAACTAACACAGAAATAGAGAAGGAAAGAAATACTGACCGCGTCATCGGCAGTAATGGATAAGTAGGCATCGGAAGATGTTCCGGTAACCGCCGGCGGCGGACCGGACGACGTCGCACCACTTCCCGAGCCACCGCCACCCGACCCCGTCGTGTTCGTGCTCAGCAAGCCTTTCGCATTAAACCCTAGATTATACACCGGAGTTCCGTCGGGCTTGAACAGGCCGAAATTCCTCTCGGACGTCGGGCCGGGCTTCTGATTCTCGTTGAACAGAGCGAAAACGTGAACATCCAAATCCAAATTCGGCCTCATCGGCGTCCCCTTCTTCTGAGAAATCAGCTTAATCAGGTTCCCGTTGTACTTTCTCGCATTCTCCGGCGTCGCCCCGGCCTCATCGGCGTCGCCTTTCGACGGCCACCCCGTTTCCGAGACCTGCAAACACACGTTTTTGTAGCCGAGCCTCTCGATTGCGGAGTAGGTGGCGTCGATTTGGGCGTGGAACATGTTGTCGTAGTGCAGCGCCGAGACCTGGTCCACCGACGCCGATCGCGACTCGAACAGGACGAAATCGAGCGGCACCTGCTTCGGATTCGCCTTGTACGCGAAGTAAGGGTACGCGTTGATCGAGAACGGAGAACCGACTTTGCAGTGGAAATCGAGTATGCACGCCAATTTCTGCTTCAGATCTGACCGGAAAGCCCCGGCGGAGGGCGGGTAGGAAACTTCTAGAATCGCCAAATTGTGTGAGGTGGTGACCGTGACTTGCTTATCTAGGTTGAGCGAAACTAGGGCGGAGTGGATTCCTTCCATGGCGGGGAGGAGGTCGGCGGAGAGGGCGGAGTCGTTTAGGGTTAGAACTTCGTTCCCGAGGGTAATGCAGGTAATTTTGGTCGCCGGTAAGTAGGGCTGGACGTTCGTTTTGACCCAGGCCTGAGCTTGCTTGGGGTCTCGGACTTTGGATAGGTATTCGTTTCCGACGCCGACGATGAACTCGACGCCGGAGTTGGCGAAGGCTTTGAGTACGCGGGGATCGGCGTCGTAGAGCTTGACGCGGGTGACGCCGATGGATTTGACGAGCGGCACGACTGCCTCCGGGTGGGGGAGGTTGTTCGCGATCTGGCCGTAGTTTATGCCGAAGGCGGACGCCGCCGTGAAGAATAACGACGCTACTGCAGCAACAATAATATTTGATAAAATTAACGTGACGTCATCAATTATCAACTTATTTTTTTTTTTTTTTAATTTAATTACCTGAAGAATTAAAGTAAGCAATATACCTGAAAAGAGGAGCAGTGGTGATAATGTGGAGGAGTGGCGGAGGAGGTGGCTGCAGCAGTTCATTGTGTATAAAAATGGCGGTGAGCTTTTAGAGAGAGAAAGAGGAGAGAGAGAGAGAGTGAGTGATATTTTACTTGTGTGTTCCAAGTGTTGAACCCTGTTTCTTTCTTTAAACCTCCTCTTTCTGTGTTTTTATTTTTTATTTATTGTTTTTATATGCCTAACTTGATATCAACTTTAAATTAACAACACATATAAGGTTAACAACTGAACATATATTTAAATTTACAAGATCGCATCGCACCATAGTTTATTAATACAGAGTAGTATTATTTAGCGATTCGTACTGTCAATCATTGCTGCATTACTTTTTCTACCATAACTTCATTCCAATTACAAACAAATGTTTCTTATCAACTATTATTACAATACTCCACCCCTTTCCGGACTATTAAATACTCCCTCCATCCCATATTAAATTTCGCTCTGGATTGTTGCGTATAATTAGCTAATTAAGAGAGATAAGGGCTAAAATTGATAAAAAAATAAAATATGGTTATGGATTGTTGCGTATAATTAACTAATTAAGAGGGATAAGGACTAAAATTGATAAAATTACAGTTAATGTTTTATTGAAACTCTAAAATGAACAATTATTATGGGACAAAAAAACCCCAAAACATATATAATATAGGACCGATGGAGTAACTGTTTTATGCTCTATTAATAACATGGGATTGGTTCTCAATGGAGTTGGGTAGAGTGAATATTTAGGGAATATGTGTGTTTATACTTTATATATATAAAGGGCTTATTTTACATACATTTATGTACCAAATAAACTAGGGATAAACTCAAGCTGGATTCTTCATTTGACATACCCCTTGAGAGGCGAAAGTACAATACTACCCTTATATGCAATTTTCGGCCAAATTGCATTCAACATTTCTGATTCTGCATTTAGCATTTTGAAGTTTTTCAGTTCAAAAAACGACACCGTTTTGAAAATTTTCAGTTCAAAAAATAAAAACCGAATTAATCGCTCATTTTTGGGTTTGTTTTGCTCACACCTAGTAACCCTAAACCCAACTTGAATTTAAAATCTCCGGATATATTGTTTGGGGGCTCTCTTTATATTCTTGAGAGTGGGGTCACTGGCTTGAGAATTGCGAGACTTTTACGAATCACTTCACATGGTTTCAATTTCCAATCGGCCAAACCCACCACCCAATAACCAGTAACCAATATATATATATATATATATTATATACTATATATGTACAGATATTTTTATATATTCTCAATACATTTATCTTTTTTCATCTGTATCTCTATATCCAATTGGTTGTGTAACAGTGAAAAAAGACGCTAGTGGTGGAAGATGATTATTGAGGATAACAATAAACAATTCTGCAGATTGGAAAATAAATTGAACCAATGTAAAAAGAGCCTCCAATTTCTTTGGACATCTTTTTTGTGATAATTTTCTTGTTGTATTTCATACTCCACTAGTAGTTTGTTGGTTGCTTGACATTCCAAAATCCTCTTGGATCCCTTCTCATTAAGGGTGGAGATTGGACGGAATGAGTCGAATTCTATTTTTAAAGTTTTTTCGGAAGTTACAACGGGTACCGATTAACTCCAAACAAATCGAAATGCAAAAGTCCATTCTAATTTCAGAATGGTGCAGAATTGGCGGAATTTCCGAAGGTTCCACATCACTTTATTCTTCTAAAATATCTTTTTTCTAACACCTTTAAACTGCTACAACATATTTTATTTCGTCTCAAAACATAAACAAATATTCCTTTCATTATCAAATTATTCCTTCAAAATATATTCCCCAAACTAAAATGGAAATAACTCCCGAAACAAATCCAAACATAACCATTATCTATTTTGGAAAACAATGGGAATATTCGAAACTAAAATTGGATCGTAAGAATTTCCAATAATTTTATATACAATTTTGTTTCCGCTCAAAAAAAAAAAAAAAGGAAATCGGAATGAAAAATACGGTTCCAAATTCTGACATTTTTAGATCATAATCGGCGAAACTCGGAAATTCCTTTCCAACTCCACCCCCACTTCTCATATTATATCATTAATATAAATAAATAAATATATATATATATATATATATATATATATATATATATATATTTTACACAATTGACATAGATTGCAAATATACAACTGTCCAAGGATGATACCTTGTCAACTCATCCATCTCCATGAATCTGAGTCGGACAAAATGGATGATCGAACAAAAAATACGTGTTCGAATCTGGTTCATTGTGTCGACGAAAACAAATCTCACACATCTTTTCTAATGATCGTTCTTGAATCCGAGTAGCTATGTTTGATTTTAAACCCTACTCACACATGACATAATGAATTCATTTATTTTTACTAGTAGCTGTGATGTGAAAAGAGACAAGTTGTGATATGTAGAGGGGAACTTGAGATAATTCTCTTTCCACAACATAACCACCATTTATAAACCTTCTGCCTGTATTTTAGCAGTAGCAGATGTTACTGTTACACTTACCTAGTATTAGACGAGGTCTGAATTGCACGAAAACACAAATCAGGGGGGAGTATAAAGTCAGTCCCAATCACCAATCCTTTTCGTTTCTCTTTTCACATCATAGAACCGAAAGAAAAAAAACACTAAGACGAGATGCTGATCAAAGAAACTACTGAAAAAATTCTCCCTATGTGGATAGATCAATTATAAAGTTCCTACATTTACTTCGTATAACCATGAACAATTATCATTTGACTATCAAATAAATTAAAATCACGTCAAGGGAATGATTTTTGCAAGATCAACGAACCAAAATAAACCGCGCGAAGAATACAACAAAGCATCTCAGAATTAAGCTCGGTACTGCTTTAAATCAACTAAAAGAACAATTTCGTATATAAGAGTTAACAATTAAGAAGCCAAGATACATAGATCTAAAGAAAAGGAGACAACACGAGTATTAACCTAAACAAAACTCAAGGGGTACCATGGAAAACTACCATCCTTGAGTTAAATAATCGTAAAAAGCCTACACTTTTACATAAGTTCATTATTCTCCTCAACATACACAACAAGAAGGCAAGATATCCATCACTTTGACTCAAAGTCAAGAGCCACAAAATAATCGATCCGAGCCATTCACATTCTCACCCAAAAAATAAACATGTATTACTTTCTTGAAGAAAAAAAATAGCCGAACATTTTGATTATTCACCTGTGGGCGGTGATCAGTGTCTCTATGAACTTCAACCCATCATACTTCGGAACGAATTTTCCCTTCTCCGAGGAGATTGGAGGTGAATTTACCGATTTTCCCTTCAAACAAGAAGATAAAGAGAATACATTATTAGGTCAAGCTTAAGAAGAAATCGAACTAACGGACAAAGCACAGAAACGATTGGAGGTACACAACGATTTAATTGCTATCGGAACATAAAATTTAGACCTAATTTCGAATAAAATAACAAAAAATTGGAATCAGAGAGTGCTCTTGAATAACAATTAAGACCAAATTACAGAACATTCATTCTTATTTAGCACAATTGAAAATTCTCCATTAACACAACAATCACAGAGCTTAGAGGTTAAAAGGAATTTCGATTACACATCACCAAATCATCGAAAAAAAAAATGCTATCTTTTCTGTATGCAATTTATGACACAATTGGCAAAATCACCAACTACATGGGGGCAAAAAGGTAATTACCTGATAAGTACAGGAATTGATTGAGATGTCACGGTCACCGGAAATGGAGGAAAAGGAAGTAACGGCGGCGGTGGAAGCGGCGACCACCGACGCGACGAGAGTCAAAGAGGCCTTCATCTCTCCGCCGTCCGATCGGGAAAATCTCGCAGAGTAACGGCAGATCTATACAAACGGAGCACCAAACGGAATGGGCGAAATCCGACGAACCTCCGTCGCCGGATCTCGACCTAGATTAATATTTACCCTTTCGCTTCGGCTGTTGCTTTGTTTTTGCCGCTTTTGGGGTTCTAATTACTAATTTATATGCGATTCTGCTTCGTGAAGTAACTCACACGCTTTCCTCGATTAAATTATATTTGCTGCCTCAAATTATGGCTCAATTACATTAAACCCCCTGAACTATATATTTCTTCACATTTTAACCCCAAAACAATATCTTTAGGGTAAATTACAACCACCCCTGAGGTATGGTTATATTACAAAACACCCATCTTGTTTGGGTAGTTACAACCACCCCTTAACTATAAATCTTCTTACACGTCCATCCTTGCGGTTTCAAATTTATTGGAATGTTCGAGATTATATGGAATATTATCGCTTTTGTACCTGTTTTATCCCATTCGAACTCCGCATTTTGAAGCAAGATGATCATAATATGTGTTTTTTGGCTTGTATATATCAGATTGTGGTGCATCAGAAACTGTATTTTTACACAAAACGAGTACAAACTAGAGCACATTCTATGAAATCTATTGAATTTGTCCCCATAGGAGTGGAGATGTAAAAAAAACATAGTTGATGGGTAGATGTAATTATCCAAACAAGAGGAGTTTTGTCGTAAATTGATCATACCTCGGGGTGTGTTTGCAATCTACCCTATTTTTTTTTTTCTTAAACAAGGAATAGCGTATTGGATATATTTTTATTCAATATTTCTATCGGATAGTAGAAAAAAGATAAATACGAAGACCATGTAAAATTGATCACGTCAACATAAATAAGATAATAAAATATATGTATAGTGGGTTGATCAAATTAATTCAATATAATAAAATTATGTAAAAGCATCAACTAGACACCACATATGAGATGTCATAGTTTCTTACGACACCAGCAAATTCCAAAGCATATAGTGTGCCAGATTATCCTTATTGGGAACGTATATTATTGTATTTTTTATAATATTTTTTAGTAAAGAAAATTCACAATTGAATTAACTATATAGGTGCATTGGATAAATCTATATTCTCGTATAATAGCTTGTAAATTAGGTAAAAAACATAAATTGCACTAAACTAAACACATGTGATAAGTTTTGTCTAGCGACTATCGTTAAGGAAATTCGAACTTGGGTCACTTAATACAAATTCTCTTGCTCCAACCATTAGGCCGTTTCTTGCGGAACGTGTATATTGTATTTACCTTCGATTGAGTGATGACAGTCTACACTAGGATTAAAATATTCTATAAAAATGAATTAGTTAATTAAAAATTCGAGTTTCAAATCCTTTTACGAAACAGTTTTTAGGTCGAGTTCGCCGTACATGGTTAGCTTAGTATTCTTTATATTCTTGTATAGTAAACATATATTCTCGTATAATAGCTTACAAATCATACGAGAAACGTACACCACATACACTAGTTTAATCATGTGTGACAAACTCGGTCTAGCAACCGTTTCGAAAGGGATTCAAACTTGAGTGAATTGATATAAATTCGTTTGCTCCAATCGCTGGGTCATTCGTGCGGGACTGCAGTAATCTAGTTTAATCTTGTTGATTATGGATGATGACTCAGTGGATCATTTGAACAATCGTTGTGATCTTCATAATAATTTAATGACAAATTAAGTATGTTAGGCTACCACCATTGAGCAGTTAATATTTTGATTAATTAATAGTTGATCGTCATCTTATCACCACATATTTATATTATTTATCTTCTTCAAATGAAAAATATAATTTTGAATTTTTCTCCTGACATTAGAAACAATAATGTATATAAACTACACGGTACTAGAAAATTTCATACCATTATTGACCAAACTACGGTACGCAACTATTCGATATATTCTTATTTTTCGTAATATTCAATTACTGTTCCCCTAAACATTTCGTTCGCTAAGGGTTATCGACTCCCTGGGGTTTATAGTGCCCCCAAAATATTTAGTTCGCCAAGGGTTATCCATTCCCTGGGGCTTACATCTGCCCCCAAAATATTTCGTTCGCCAAGGGTTATCGACTCCCTGGGGGTTTACAATGCCCCCAAAACATTTCGTTCGCCATGGGTTATCGACTCCATGGGGGCCTACCTCCGCCCCCCCTCGAACGGTTCAGATAACCGAAGAGGACCTTCAACGTATGATCGCCGAACCTTCAACAAGATCAACTTCTACTTGCTCCTCTAACGGTTCAGATAACCGATAAGGACCTTCAGCGTACGACCGCGAAAGTTTCAACTCGTGTTGCCACTGAAGCAATGGAACAACCGTGCACATCCACCTCAGACCATAGGTCTCGAGCGTCTCATTCTAAGTACGGGGCTATCCCATCCCAAGGTTGGCATCACCCTTACCTTTCAACCCCAAGTGGGTGGACATCCCATCTCAAGAGACAAGTATAATCTCCCTACTCAAAAAAAATAGAACATCCCCAAAGGGGTGAACATCAACCACCTAAAAATAAAAAAAAAATAAAAAAGGAGAAGAAAGAAAAAGAAGAAAGAAGAAGAAGATGAAGAAAAAAGAAAAAAGAAAAAGAAGAAGAAGAAGAAGAAGAAAAAAAAAGAAGATGAGAAGAAAGAAGAAGAAAAAAAGAAGAAGATGAAAAAAAAAAAAAAAGGGCAGCCAAGCCGACCGCGCGCCCCCTCTAAGCCGCGCGCGCGCCTCTGTTCAAAAAAAAAAAAAAAAAAAAAAAAAAAGAGAAGACACGTGCCAAAAGCGCGCGCGTGTCATCAGGAAAAAAAAAAGAAAAAGGAGAAGACACGCGCGTGCTGTGCACGCGCGCGTGACGCACACGAGCCTGACGCGCGCGCGTGTCATCAGAAGAAAAAAAAATGTTATAGAGAAGCGCGTGCTGACACGCGCCTGGGGGGCAGCAGCTGCGCGCGCCTTCCCAAGGCCACCTTGGAGCGCGCGCTCCCATCAGATTGCGCGCAACTTTTACTACTCTCCACCAAATTGCGCGTAGATTTTGACGCGCTTCACCAAATCGCACGAGAATTTCAACGCGCTCCACCAAATTGCGCGAGCTCTCCAACGCGCCTCACCAAATCGCGCACGCTCTCAAACGGATAAATAAAAATTATTATTTCTCCACACCACTCCAACAATTAACGGTACACCCACAACACCAATCTACTCTCGACACGATCCGGTATCCTTTTCGACTTGGCTCCCATGTCGAATCGAGAGTGGGGGGCTTGCGAGACAACTCCCACGAGGAGCAAACTCGATCGGTCCGACAACCCGCAACGAGACAACTCCCACGAGGAGACAACTCGCTCGGTTCTACAAAACCCACAGCGAGATAACTCCCACGAGGAGACGACTCGCTCCGTCCTACAACTCGTTGCGAGGCAACTCCCACGAGGAGCTAACTCCCTCTGTTATACGAACCCACATCGAGATAACTCCCACGAGGAGCAAACTCGCTCGGTCCTGCAAACTCGCTCGGTCCTACAAACCCGTTGCGAGGAAACTCCCACGAGGAGCCAACTTCATCGGTACTACTACTCGCAACGGAACAACTCCCACGAGGAGATAACTCGTTCGATCCTACAACCCGTTGCGAGGCAACTCCCACGAGGAGCCAACTCCCTCGGTTCTACAAACCCACAACGAGACAACTCGCTCGGTACTACGAACCCGCGGAGAGAAAACTTCCACGAGTAGACAACCCGCTCGGCATTACAAATCAGTTGCAAGGCAACTCCCACGAGGAGCCAACTCGCTCGGTACTTCGAATCCGTAGCGAGACAACTCCCACGAGGAGCCAACTCGCTCGGTACTACGAACCCGCAGCGAGACAACTCCCATGAGGAGCCAACTAGCTCGGTACCACAACCCGCAGCAAGACAACTCCCACGAGGAGCCACCTCGCTCGGTAATAAGACTCGATGCGAGACAACTCCAACGAGGAGACAACTCGCACAGAGCGACCTGAATCCGCATGCTCCCCAGTCGCGCGTCCAATGCTCCTATAACTTCGCTGCGAGACAACTCCCATGAGAAAACAACTCGCCCGAAATTCACTATATAATCGCAAGCTCAAGTTAGCACGATTACAACCCTAGAAACACTTAGAAATATTGTGGGAATCTATATAGCCTGGCCAGCTTGATTACTCAAATTTATCTACTTGTTTTCGATGGGTCCTTCATTAAAACGTGGCCACGGTCCAAACATACGTACGACCCACGAGGTCTAACAAGGGGCACGATCCCCATAAAAAAAATATTGAGAGCTTGATCCCCTCCTCAAATACATCATGCTCAAGGCTATATGTAAACACATACAAGCAACGCGTCAAAACATTGACAATGTCGATAAATAACAACTCCCACGAGGAGAATACTCGCTCCGTGCTACTACATTATCGCGAGACAACTCCCACGAGGAGCAAACTCGATCAACTCTACTACCCCACGACGAGACAACTCCCACGAGGAGATAACTTGATCCGAGCTACTACATCGTCGCGGGACAACACCGACGACTCAAGTGACTTACATCGCGACAACTTGGTCGCTACGCGCCAACGCACCTTCACGCCCCTCCGACACACGCTCCAACGCGTTTTCGCACACCATCGACTACTACAATTTTTACTCTCGACACGATCGAGAACCCATTCCGACATGGCCCGCACATCGACTCGAGAGTGGGGGGCTTAATGATATGCCTAATTGGGCCAACCCAATGGGCCTACAAATTATTTACCTACTGGGCCACAAGCCCAATATTGAAGACCACTATCACCGATGCCCAATCACCTTCAAGTAAGGTTTGGGCCCGAAAATCTCAACTAAGCTATAAATAAAGGTTTGAACTCATTCCTTAAGGTAAGTCCGATTAACTGAACAATACTACAATATGTATTATCTGGACTATTTCCACTATCCGCACGTCTGACTTGAGCATCGGAGGGGTTTCCGCCGGATCAACCCCCGGCCTAGTTCACGTGTTCTGTGATCGCAGGTATCTCAAGGTCATCAAGCTTGTGAGCCAGTGATCCACTCTGCTCTTTCAGCTCATCCTACTTCAACTATCTAAGGTGATCTATTTCTAGCATCATCAACTTTGTTTTTTATTGATGCCACATAGCATCAAATTGAAATATATACATGAAATAACTGAAGAACTCAATCAAGGAGAATACTAAAATGTAACAATTATAGACAATGTGATTCAAAACTCCTATAAATAATAAAACAAAAGTATTGAAAATAAACAAAATAATTAGATTACATTATGAATACTAAGGTAAAAGGAAGAAACAAAAATGACTAAAATAAATAAAAATAAAATTACACTATGGTATTATGATAGGTATAATATTATGATGCTATTGAAAATATAATTCTGGTCCCGTAAGTTATGATCACGCATCAATTGACTAGGTTCGAGTTGTGTTATCAACGGTCGCTAGATAGAGTTTGTCAGACATATTAACCTAGTATATATCACATATTATATATTTTGCAAACTATTATACGAGAGCGTATGAACATTATAATTTGTATAGTGATAACTATTAAATTGTTGTTTTTTTTGGGATATTTTTTTATTGGTAAAGTATAATTCAATATTTGGTAAAAAATAAAATCATACTAAAATAATTTCAATAATAATAAAATAACTTAAAAGGACAAAAATACAATTTAGTATATCCTTGTATATGCGGCCAGAGGCGCTGAAAGAAGATTTGTGGCTGAAAATAGAGGTGAGGTGTCCAATTTCCGACGACATTTTCGACCAATCAAATTGCGAGCTTTTGGTTTTATCTTAACGTTACGCTTTCGGTGCAGCATCTCTTTTCTTTGGTAGTATGATATATACATTTTTCAAATTAATAATTATAAATTAATCTATAAAATAATAATTATAAATTAATCCATAAAATAATAAAGTACTATGAACGGCCTCAATTAGGAGTCGGTATAAAGTAGTCCATCTGTTCCATAATAACTATCTCTTTTTAAAAATATTTTTGTTCCATATTATCTGTCACTTTCGATTTCCAATACTGCATTAAATGCATTTTTCCTGTTTTAACCTTATTAATGAAACTCTAATTATTATTTTTCTCTAATAAATCATTAAATAATAAAGGTCGTTTTAGTCATTTCTATATGATTTTTCTAAAATCAAGATATATTTATTGAGTTTCTTAATCTTTGTGAAAAGTGAAAAGAGACACTTATTTAGGAACGGATGGAGTATAAACTATGAATGCTTTTTAAATAAAAGTTTAAATTACAACCACCTCTTGAAGTATGATCAAATTGCAAATATTCCCTCCTTTTTTGAAAAATTACAACCAACCCCCTTAGGTATTTTGTTGTCCAACAAATTCCCCCCTATTAAAACGGTTCACTGAAATATTCGTACTTCTGAATACATAGTGAGCTAAACTATTACCAACGAATAAATCAATCTTAAGGGTGATTTAGTTAGTGAAGATAGAGAGCGCGTAGTCAACTAACTTGTATCCGGATTTTCTTGGAAATATTTTTTGATTGAATTTGTCACACATAACAGATATTAAGTGTGGTTTGTGAAATATTCCACCAGAGCAAGTGTTTAGCCAATAAGTTGTATAGTCATAGCTATACCCTGTTTAGTTTGAAATTTTAGGATACGTTTTTTGATTTAAGTTTGATATTAAGCAAACACTTAGTCGATTGGGCCGTTGACTTAGTTAAAAATTATATTTTTACAGTTCACCAAATATTAAGTAAATTAAATTATCATCGTTTGAGGTTCTGACCAATTACTCTTCATATTTCAAAACATTACAAATATTAAAGCTTGATGGGCCCAAGCCCAAAAGTCCATATCGACAAGTCCATTGAAGCACACAAACACATGTCAAGTTGGTTCAGGTTAATAATACAAAATCAAGTTGACGAAGGCCCAAGTTGGCTATAATCTAAATAGACAGGCCCAGGTTGGGCCAAGTTAAGAGACTCAGGCCAAGAGAATATGTTTATCCATATACCCGAAAACCTCCATAATTAAATGTACGGAATTCATAATTTCCAAGCAGCCTTTTGAACTTTCTGAATTCTTTCACTATCTTAAAATGACTTGAGCGACGGAGGGTTTTCTCTGGAACCAAGCCCCGACACTCTTAACGGTTTTTTGTGATCCAGGGAGTGCTCACGCGAGAAATCAAGATATATGGTTACGTGTGGTATCTTTTTTTCAAGTTGAAGTTTCACAAATTTGGAATGATAATTTGCAATTGGAGGACTCGTCAATGTGATCAAGGACTCTTCACAAATTTGAATTGACGCTCCTCCGAGATGGACTATTGACATTTTTCTGGACCGAGCATGATTGTCTACATCTTCTTTGAGGTTGAGCCTACATTCTCTATACCTACTTTTCAATGTCCAACTTCCTTTGAGGCTCTTTCCTTCAGTGTGGTGGGGGCAATATACTAATCAGGTGATCACTTAGTGATTCGGGCACTAAAAGGATACATGAGAGGTGGCCTCTAATATTTTCCTCACGAGATGCATTTTGAAGTGATACTTGTTTTTATTAATATGTTGTATACTATTGAATTGTGATATCAATATTAACTAACATGGAAAAATCTAACTTTGATATAGAAGAATTTGTCTAAATTGGCGCGAAAGGTTTGATAAAATAAAGTCATACTTGATAGACAAGTCTTAGGTTAGTTACATGAATTGTCAAATTATCCGACAAGCCCTTGAACAAGATACCTTTGCCTTAAGTTAATGTATCGATAATAAGAAGGGCCAACGTAACTCAGAAACTTGAGAATTAAGTCAAACATTATATACTATAATTTTATATTTGACTACGAAATTACTTCAAAGTCGTAAAAGGCCACTTCTATACGATCAGTATCAAACTGTGGTTGGTGGGGCCCACACGACGAGAACTGGTCATAGATTATCTGTTTCCAGGCAATACAAATTCAATTAATTTATTAATTAATAATTTTAATAGGCATCACCCCTAACATGTACTGTCTGAAGGAGAAATAATAATTAATTAATTAATTAATTAATAATATATAAAAAAAATAAAAAAAATACCACTATATAAATCATCTTAATGCCTTGGAATTTTTTCATCACACTTTTCTTCACCACACATTTATTAATTACTGCAAACAATCAAGAACATATATACATATACATACAAAGTGATATATATATCGATCATCATGAATTATTCACTATTCAGTTCGTTCGACGCCGTGTTGCCGGAGTTGCTGGGGTGCTCAGTCAGGGTACCTCCAGTACAGTCGGCCGCCGCCGATGACAAGAAGATAGACAGCCGCCGGAGCGAAAAGACGCCGCCGCAGTTAAAGAACCAAATTAAACCGTCGAAGGTCGCCGGAGCAGTGTCGTCGGGACCTCGGTTTGCGCCGGAGCTTGACGGACTGAACTGCTTTGAGACTTTGATATTCTGAATTTCTTTTGTGTTCACTGAATTTTGTCATTAATTATTCTTTTATTGCTTTTGTGTTCACTGAATTTTTTTTTTTAGTGATGATGTGGTTCTTGTGAACAAGATTTTGGTAATCTATGTGCAGTTAATTATAATATTTGTTTCCTTTTTTTTTCATCTCTGAAATTTGATCCATTTTTTGAATATTAGCTAAAACTATAAAATCCTCGTTTGGTCCGGGAGACTAGTCATTATTATCTGAATAATTGAATTTTTAATTTCACATTTGATATTCTCAATAATTCGTTGGATCGACTGGTAAATATTATATTATTATAATTTTTTTTTCGCCAAAAAGATTTTATTATTCCATTAAATATAGGCGAAAGGGAGTCTTGTTAAAACCTATGCTAATAAAAAAATCCGTGTCTAATCTAGCTAGACTATTACAATACAACCCCAGAATGGGTTAAAAAGTGAAATAAAAGAAACTATAAGTCCTAATTCTAGAAACCCAATAAAAGTTTGTATTATTATTGTTAGCCCCCGAGATGTGGGTTAATCTATAATTAATCTAGCATAGGAGGCCTGACCAAAGCACCCAACGCAACACTTTTGAAAATTACAAAATTGTCCCCAAAAAGGACTTAGCATAGGAGGCCTGACCAAAGCACCCAACGCAATACTTTTGAAAATTACGAAATTGTCCCCAAAAAGGACCAGAATGTAAATAAGTGCATTATTATATTATTATAACTTATTTTGCTTTTTAAGAAGCTTGTTTTTTTTGGATGCTCCACAACAAAATAATTGAATTTTCATGAAATTATTTAATTTTATTTTAACTAATTTTATCTTGTTTGGTCCCTGAAAAAATAATTTTTACTTATGTTCCTCTTCCCCTCGACTCTACTAATACATATTTTGGACATTCATTATTTGCTTCTATCCAATTATTTTAACATATCATTCCTTCCAATTTTATTTTATTTTTATTTCTTGTTAAAAAAATGAAAAAATGTTTTCATTTGAACCAATATTTTCTTCTAAGGTAAAGAATATATTAAATATTTATAAAATAATGGAAGTATTCTCTATTTTAACGTTTACATGTATGTAAATAAATTTTAAAATACATTGGAAACCAAACTTTCATCTTCTTCCATTTAGGATAATTTTTAATAGAACTGTAACTCTTATACACAAATTATATACATAATCTATATATATATATATATAAAGACAATCCATGGAATAATATGCTGCCACGTGGCATTTAGGGTTTCAAACCCTAGGGGCATTTTCTGTAATTATTATAGTCCTATGGAGTGATTTTGTAATTTTTTTTTACGGTTTTCCATATGCCCAATCTAAAAAACACCGTTTCATAAAAAAAAAAAAAAACTTATCTACACAACACATATCTCCTCAACTGCATCAACGCATCGTTCATAGAAATCTTTACAGAAAAATGAAGATTACAGAATTTTTTACAAAAAATTGAAGATTTCAAAATTCCGCCTGCAGATAAATCAACAAAATTGGTCCGGAAGTGGGAGTGGAGCAGCCGCTCATAGTTTGCGGTGGCAGCCTCTGTCGACGGTGCTCCAAATTTCAAGTAAGAGTTAAATTTCCGGAAATAACATAGGAAACACAAACTTTGGGAACGAAACAAAATTGTGGAATTTCCATCGGACATGATTTTTTCCATAAATTTGGGTTTTCTTTCTTCAAATCGGATGTCAAGATCCAAGGACCTAGCTATATTTGTGTATTATAATTTTGTAATAATAATTGTAATAATAACTGTAATTTTGTTGTAACTGAGTGAATTGGGATGAGAATAGAAAACTTGGGGAAGAAGAGAATAGAAAAGGAAAGATTTAGGGAAATTCTTCGATAATCCATTCCATGGTCCAAATAAGGTATAAATACCCCTCTAAGTCAGGGAATATTGTACCCTAGCCCAACAACAGTATTTTCAGGAAAAACTTAAAACAAAATGACATAACACAACGGGCTAAAAACAAACGGCCCAATTAAAAATAAAAGCAACATAAATGGGCTGCTAAATCCAATTCTTCAGCTGCGGCCCGTTCCATGTGATTCACCCGAAACGTCGTCGTTTCCACCTTCAATCCATTCCTTTGTCCCCGATTGCATCAAGACTTCACCTTTACCATTTCTAGGGTTCTTCACCTCTTCCAGCCCCCAATTCTCCTGAATACCATTCAACTGCTTCTTCTTCTCCTTACTCCTTAACCCACGTTGTTTCGTTGCTCCCCAGGATATAACATTACCCCCCCCTTGAGATGATTCTTGTCCCCAAGAATCCAAAACCTGGTCAGAAACGGAAGGCTCCAGTGGCTCAGCCATAGCTGCAGATGGAAGGTCGTTGATTGTGGCAGTGGACTTCACTGTGCGCTTCAGCAAGGATACATGGAAGACGTTATGGATCTTCGCACCTTCAGGTAACAGTAATTTGTAAGCTGCTTTGCCAATTTTGGCAATTACTGGATAGGGTCCGTAGTATTTGTTGGCCAGCTTTTGATTTGCCCGTGTGATGACTGAATTCTGCCGATAGGGTTGTAGTTTAAGATAAACTAAGTCTCCAACTTCAAAAGACCTTTCAACCCTATGTTTATCTGCATACCACTTCATCCGAGCTTGAGCTTGGGTGAGGTTTTTCCTTATTAACTCCCAGGCATCAATACGTTGTTGCACCAAATTTGAGACTTCAGGGTTGATAGTGTCTAAGTAGGGGCTTAAGGATAGGGAATTAGGGGAATACCCATACAGTGCTTGGAAAGGTGACATCTTGAGACTGGTATGATAATTAGTATTATACCAGTACTCAGCCAGAGAGAGCCACTTCATCCATCGATGAGGGTGCTGGCTAGTACAGCATCTGAGATAGTTCTCCAAGCACTGGTTCAATCTTTCTGTCTGGCCATCACTCTAAGGGTGGTATGCTGAGCTCATAGCTAGCTTAGTCCCTAGCAGCTTAAATAACTCCACCCAGAAATTGCTGGTGAAAACCTTATCTCTGTCTGTGACTAAACTAACTGGCTGCCCATGTAATTTAAAAATATTATCCAGAAATAGTTTAGCCACAGTAGCTGCACAAAAAGGGTGAGCTAATGGCAAAAAATGTGCATACTTGGTAAATCTATCAATAACCACCAAAATAACATTTTTACCCTCAGACTTAGGTAGACCTTCAATAAAATCCATAGAAACATGAGTCCAAGCTCCTGTAGGGATTTCCAGAGGTTCCAACAACCCTGGATAAGGAGTGTTCTCATGTTTGGCTTTGTGACAAACATCACACCTCTGCACCCGCTCTATAACCTTGGCCTTCATTCCAGGCCAATAAAAATTATTCTTCAGCCTCTGGTAAGTTCCCAGCATCCCAGAGTGGCCACCAACTGCAGAGTTATGGAAGAATTCTAATAATTTAACTCTAAGATCAGTATGTATGCCCACATAGATCTTTCCCTTAAACCTCAAAACTCCTTGTACTACCTTGTAGTCTTCATAAGCTGCCTCATCAATGGCCTTAGCTGCAGTGATCTTCATAACTTCAGCATCCCCCTTATAACTCTCCAGAATCTCCAGTAACCATTTGGGTTGTACTGTAGACATGGCATTAACAGTAGCTTGGTTATGTTCCTGTCTAGACAGGGCATCAGCCACTTTGTTTTCCACCCCCTTTTTGTACTGTATTTCATAGTCTAAGCCAATCAATTTAGCAATCCACCTCTGTTGAAGGGCAGTGGTGAATTTCTGCTCCACAATATATTTAATACTTTGCTGATCAGTTCTAATAATAAAATGGTGACCTTGTAAATAGTGCTTCCACTTCTGAACAGCAAGTAAGACTGCCATAAATTCCCTTTCATAAATAGATAATGCCTGATGAGTGGGACTCAAAGCCTTACTCAAAATGCAATGGGCCTAGAATCTTGCATCAATACTGCACCCAAACCAGTGGAGCTGGCATCAGTTTCCACCAAGAATGGTTTGGTGAAGTCAGGCAAGGCCAGAACTGGGGAGGTTGCCATCACTTCCTTGAGCTGAGCAAATGCTAGTTCAGATTCTTGAGTCCATTTAAAATTTCCCTTCTTCAACATATCAGTGAGGGGTCTGCTCAGGATCCCATACCCCTTTATAAACTTCCTGTAGTACCCTGTCAACCCTAGGAAACCTCTCAACCCTTTAACAGTAGTTGGTTTAGGCCAGTTCAACATGCTTTGAACCTTACTGGGATCAGTGGATACCCCTTGTGCACTGATAATATGGCCTAAGTACTCTATGCTAGTTTGCCCAAACTGGCACTTGGACTGCTTAGCATAAAGATGGTGGTCTCTTAGGATTTCCAAAGTGATGCCTAAGTGTTCTTTATGCTCTTCCAAGCTAGAACTGTACACCAATATATCATCAAAAAACACCAACAGAAACTTTCTCAAATATCTTGAAAACACTTGATTCATGAGTGATTGAAAAGTAGCTGGAGCATTACAGAGCCCAAATGGCATAACCAAAAACTCAAAGTGCCCATGGTGAGTTTTGAAGGCTGTTTTGTAAACATCTTCATCCTTCATTCTAATTTGAAAGTAACCAGACCTCAGGTCTATCTTTGAAAACCACTTAGCACCATAGAGCTCATCCAGAAGCTCATCAATAATGGGGATAGGGTAATCATGCTTAACTGTCATGGTGTTCAAGTACATGTAGTCCACACACATCCTCCAAGAATTGTCCTTCTTCTTAACCAATAACACAGGAGATGCAAAAGGACTTTGACTCTGCCTAATAATCCCACTCCCCAATAATTCTTCAACAATTTTCTCTATCTCATCCTTGGCAGAATGTGAATATCTGTAAGGGTATAGTTGTTTAGGCATAGCCTCAGGCTTAAGAATGATTTGATGCTCAACCCCCCTTATTGGTGGTAACCCTTGTGGCTCAACAAACAACTCAGCATATTCCTCGAATAACCCTTGAATGTTCTCAGGCACTTCCATGAGATCACTGTTGGTCTGAATGGTGCAGAACTGACCACTAGGGGCAGAGGAACCAACAGTTTCTCTGTTCATTTCAGAACATACAGTCAAAGGACTGCCATCACCATATTCTTCTTTGGCAGTAATTACTACTTTATGATCCCCTCTCCTGAGTTTCACAAACCTCCTCTTGTAGTCAAACTTCACAGGGCTGTTTTCCCACAACCAATCACACCCCAAAACAATGTGAAACCCCTTGAGAGTTAATAACCTCAAAGGAAAAGTGAATGGTTCCCCTTGCATCATCCATACCAATCCATTAACAATTTCCCTGCTAGTTGTCTTGGTTCCATTGGCCATAGCCACTGCCATAGGATTAGTGTTGTCAATATGGCAGTGGAGTTGACTAGCTAAAACCTCACTGATAAAGCTATGGGTGTTTCCTGTGTCAATAAGAATGTTAAGGGGGCCCCCTTCTGTCTCACCAACAACTTTAATGGTCTTCACACCACTGTTCCCTTCAATAGCATTCAGTGAAACCTCTCCATTACAATCAATCTCCTCTAAACTCTCTGCTCCAGCTATACTGAGCAGATGAGTTTCCTCTTCTTCATCAGTCATGATCATGTAAATTTGGCTAAACTTGCACTTGTGATTCTGACTATACTGTTCATCACAGTTAAAGCATAGGCCCTTCATTCTTCTGGCCTTCATTTCCTCTCTAGTAAGTAGTTTCCTTGGTGGTAATAGAGCAGGAGGAGTATAGTGAGGCTTAGTTAACTGGTTCTGATTTGGGTCAGGATTTGGCTGCAGTTTCCTTGGTAGACCCTGGTATGACATCATCTGTTTCATTCCTCCTTTAGCCCTCCTTGAAACAGCCTCCAGAGTAGCTTCCTGTTTTCTAGTCATTTCAATGGCATGTTGAAAAGATTTAGGTTCAAACAGATCAAAGAACTTCTGATTCTCTTCAGGCAGTCCACTGACAAAGAAGGTCAGAAAGAATTCATCATCATATGACCTAGTGTTGAACATCAACAAATAGGCCCTAAGTTCTTCAAACTTATCAATATAAGCCTCCAAAGAATTTGTAACTTTCAACTTGCCCATTTCAGCCAACACTTTAGCTTCTCTCAGATCTTCAAATCTAGCAGAAACTAACCCTACAAACTGATCCCAAGAATAAACCCTATTATTCTGTGAGATGTGTCCATACCAAATAGCTGCTCTACCCTCAAAATGCAAGGCAGCTAGAACTACCTTTTGAGTGTCAGGTATGTTAGAGACCAACTGAAAATACCCTTGACACTTAAACAACCAAGTTCTAGGGCTACTACCATCAAATCTGGGGAAATCAATCTTGGGGTTAGGGGTGTAATTACCAGAGAAAGGGTTTGAGTTTACCATTACTTCCTGCCCTCTATTATTTCTGTGTTCTGTTTGAGGTCTGGTGAAATGCTCTGGTTGTGCAGTGTATGGGGTTGGGATTGTGCCTGAGGTAGATCCTTCCCCCATAATTGATTTATCTCTGTTATACATTTCTATCCTTTCAGCTATTTTCCCCAGCTGAATCTGCATGATTTCGAAGGATTTCTTGGTTTCCTCATGGTTTAAACTGATTTGCTCTTGCAGGTTTGTTTCAACAGCCACCCGTTTGTCCATTTCCTCTTGCAGCTTCTGTTCCAGTAGCTTCCGGTGTGCCTCCAGTCTGGTGCCGTCCGCCATTAGATCAGCCCTTGCTCTGAGTACCAATTGTCAAGATCCAAGGACCTAGCTATATTTGTGTATTATAATTTTGTAATAATAATTGTAATAATAACTGTAATTTTGTTGTAACTGAGTGAATTGGGATGAGAATAGAAAGACTTGGGGAAGAAGAGAATAGAAAAGGAAAGATTTAGGGAAATTCTTCGATAATCCATTCCATGGTCCAAATAAGGTATAAATACCCCTCTAAGTCAGGGAATATTGTACCCTAGCCCAACAACAGTATTTTCAGCAAAAACTTAAAACAAAATGACATAACACAACGGGCTAAAAACAAACGGCCCAATTAAAAATAAAAGCAACATAAATGGGCTGCTAAATCCAATTCTTCAGCTGCGGCCCGTTCCATGTGATTCACGCGAAACGTCGTCGTTTCCACCTTCAATCCATTCCTTTGTCCCCGATTGCATCAAGACTTCACCTTTACCATTTCTAGGGTTCTTCACCTCTTCCAGCCCCCAATTCTCCTGAATACCATTCAACTGCTTCTTCTTCTCCTTACTCCTTAACCCACGTTGTTTCGTTGCTCCTCAGGATATAACATCGGAAATCTACATATTTCTGCAAAACCTTATTTATAATTGCATAATTTACCGATTCAATCCCCTTTTAAGATAGAATCTCCAGGTTATGGGGTAATGGGGTAAGACTTTATTGCCGTTTGAAGCTTATTTACCAGTGTTCAAAACCCTTAGGGCAGTTTTCAATTCAGGTTAGTTTTATCTCAGTCATAAAAATTAAAATTTAAGCATAAGAATTTTCTCTATAAACTTAATGTATACGTGTGTGTGTATATCTACAATACTCTGTTCTTGAAAGTGTCTCTTCATTTACTACGTAACAAACGTTCTGAGGCTTCATGTGAATGATATTGAGAAAGGAGGGCCGAGAGCTCCTCCGAGAAACAAGATGGCGCTTTACGAACAGCTCAGCATTCCGTCTCAGAGATACAGTCGTTCGATGCTTCCGTATACATCTAATAGTAATAGCCCTGCCAATTTGGTGTCTCCTTCGAGCCAGGTGAACATATCACTTTGCAAAAAAATTGTACTATCAATGCTGAAAAAACTCCACTGAGTTAATTATTTTCCGGATTTTTTTAGCAAAAAAAAAAAAAAATAGTTAATAATAAATAAACAAGAACAATTTCTACATCCACATACAGTATCGTGGAATTATAAATTTTATTTCTTTAAATAATAAATAATGAAAGTGGGATTTTTTTATGTTGACACTTTCAAAAGACAATCTATGTCAGAATATATTAACACGTGGCACTTTAGGGTTTCACAACCCTAGGGCAGTTTTTATAATTTTTTGATAATCTAAGGGCTATTTAAGAAAAAAATAAAACACGTTTGTATCCCCATCTCCTCCCAAACTGTTTTAATTTGTTTAGTAATGAGTTATGATTTTATTTGCTATAGTTTAGGTTTAAAAAGAAGGAGTATTCTGTTGAAGTGAGAAATTAAATTAGTATTTTGACATGTAATTTCAGTTAAATGCTATGTTTGAAATTTAATTAAGCTATGTGGAATCTGGACATAGTATGTTGAATTTACATTTCCATGAAAAGTTTGAGTGACCATTCACTATAGTGACGTCCAATACTTTTTCGATGTTTTTTATTGCTTTCTTTCAAGGTCCTTTTAATTTATCAATGTCTTTTATCTTTCTCACAGCTTAGCTTTATTATTTGGTATAACTGCAGGTTGTATAATTCATTTCAATTTTCTGACAATTGAACATACAAAAGCAGCAGGGAAAATCAAGTGTTTTCGGGTATGAATTTTTTAACTTCCGCATGTTTTTTAAAAGCAGTAGAGAAAAGCAATAGGGTTCTTATTTTCAATTATTTCTTCATATAAGATATGAAAGTGTGTGCACTAATGTGTTCCGTGCAATGCAATGTATATGTGTGTGATGTACTGTGTTTATGTTTGTGTTTCTATTTCGTAAGGGCAGATTTTAGAAATGCATCTCATTGGATTTTTTTTCTCATTTCTTTAAGCAGTCAGTCTGGATTTTAGCTTCATAATTTTTTTTACCGTATTTTAGAATTTTTTTACCGCATTTTAGAGTTAGTGGTAGTCTTTTTAAGTGTTTTGCTGCAGTTAGGTGATTCTTTTCCGCTCGCCACATTCATATCCGTAGTAGGATTGTTAAGTTGGCTTCAGTATGCTCTCTTATAGGTTCTTTAATTGATAGCCAAGAGTTTTGGTTATGCCATCTTATGTTTTGTTACTACCCTCCCCCTTTTCAACATACACAAACACACACTATTTTCCTTCAAATACTATTAGTTATATTTTGTGTTGCTTTTCTTGCAGATGATAACTATTAGTCGCTTTATCAAAATTCTCCCCCATATAAGGTTAGTGGATCGACCATGCACTAGATTTACGACTTTATGTTCTTCCGAAAATCTGGGTCTTATTATGATTATCGATCAATCCCGCTTTATGGTTTTTTCGGTCTCCAAAGGTTTTTAGATTTCAAATTTTTGTGGTTATTATGATTTCACTGTTTGCACCTGGGTGGGAACTATCGAATACAAAAAACAAGTTCTTATTTTGTTATAGAAATTTTAATTAAGGGAATGGAGAAATTCTTTTGTATTCTTAGTGAGGTTTATGCTCATTATACTAGATTATATTGACATTCATCTGGATATGAGTAAACTGCACCATTAGAAATTATTGATTACGATGAAGCCTATCAAATATAAATGTGCTTATATAGGAAATTTTGGGTACCAACGTTCCCTTACTTATGAATTTCGAATTATGTGGAAATTTACGTATTACAGTGCTTATGTATGAAATTTGGGTAACAAAAACCTCTTACTCACATATTTCAAATTATGTGGCTATTAGGTGTTATATTTATGCTTTATTTAATGATTTAACTATATTTACCATGCTTATGTATGTATGTGGATTTTTGTCATTATTTCAGTATCATAGTATTTTATATAGAATTTGAAGCAACAACTAGCAGAAGTCATTCAGGCTTACGAGGTTCGGACTAAAGTTATTAGGCAACAAAAAAGACGTGCAAATGAAGAGGAAATATCCCATCTTCTGATTCTGCCTTATTGTAAACATATGCTCAGCTATTTTAAGAGTTGGTCTATAGTTATGTCTTATTTTTAAACTTAATTTTTTAAATATTTGGATAATGAGCTTAAAAGCTATTGGTACGCATCATGAGATCCCATTATGTTTTATTTTTCTTAAACAATATTCTAAATGATTATGAATGGAATAAGGAGGTTGTAACATTTTGAGAAAAAAAGGGTACTAAGTGAAGAGAGAACCTCAAATGGATGGTTGTAATTGTCCAAACAAGGATCATTTTTTCTTAATCCAGCATTATCTTTAGGTTGTTTGTAATTATCTCAAATAAGAAGAATCTAATTTTGTTTACAGGTTATTTACATGTAATGGTTGATTTGAATTAAGCATTTGTTTTTATTTTGTTGTTATTGTGTTATTATTTGCACTGATGATGAAAGTACATTGAAGAAAAGTAGTTGTATTATTTGGTTATGACAATATTTTGTATTTTCAGTTGGAGATAATATAATTTGTTTTACTTCATATAACTATTATTTTAATGATCATTAACAAAATTCACTCGATAGATTATCCTTTTTTTTCCGGATAAAACTCCATGGGTTTTTCTAAAATTCTTAAAATTATTTTTTCCCACTCTATTCGATTATGTGCCATAATATAACATATCATTCTTCACTATATTCACCGTGCAACGCACGGGTGTATTACTAGTTAATTAAATAGTAAAAAAATATTTAAAAAAGTATTAAAAAAAAAAAAAAATTGGGTATAAGATCCCACCGAAGTGGGGTAGCCTTAACCGGATGTGTTGGTAACAGGTAAAGCCCGAAAGCTGTTCCCGTCCCTGTCGGGGGAGATGCCAACCGTCTCTCCTTTCTACGAACACACTCTCCGTTACCTACTTCTAAGCTATAAAAACAACCTCACATTACCTTACTTAACCGATGTGGGACAATTTCTCTCTCTTAACATAATCAATTCTTAAAAGCTCTCTCTCTCTCTGCATTCAACACAATTTACATACACCAAAACCACAGAAATTGATTCCAAAAGAGGCAGTTTTCATCATGTATATCATAGTCAAGAAACATCAACACATTTTCACGAACCATCGGGCAACAAAAACAATAACGAAAAAAGAAAATAGACACAGATTTGGATCTGTGTATATAATGTTATTTTCCATCAAGGAATTTCGCTACCGGAACTTACATACATCTATAATAAAATAAAAGTTGCCTCCGCGCCATCTTCGATCTCTTCCTTACATCATCCCCTAAACAAACGAATAAGGACAAACATGTATATATCCTTGGTAATCACAGCCTTTTACCCGTTTTGGCAAATCTTCTCGCGACTCCGAATATAACCGCCTTTGTAAGAAGCCCTCGATCGAGGGAGCAAGCGAGGGCAATTGCGCCGCCGACAACTAGAATCTTCTGGAAGCTCCTCCCCGACGGCTGCTTGTCGGGTGAAATTACGTTTTCGCCCTTGGATGGGCCAATTGCGGTGCTGCTCGTCTCTTGGGATTCTTTTTTTTCTTCTTCTTGTAGGGAGACGAGATTGGCTTTGGTGTTTATTTGGGCCATTGAAGCACTGGGCGAGAGCGGAATTTCCGATAATGCCCTTTGGTTTTGGTAGGCGCGCAAACCGGGGTCGATTTTCTTGACGGCGCCCCACATGCCTTGACGGATACCGAGTTTAGCTATTTCCCAAGGAATGCCCATGTCTTCGTGGTGGAAGAGTACAACCTCACACGCAGTCATTCGCCCGTCTCTCTTTGATTCCGCTGAAGTTTATTTTTAAAAAATATTATATAAAAATAAATAAATAAATAAGCAAGTTTATTGTCTATTGTGTATAACGGGAGTCGTGCTTTTATTTGACAACTCTGTGATAAACACTATAGAATGATGAAAAGTTTTGATATATATACCTGCGCGAATGAACCAACTAGAATAGTACAAATCGACTCTTCTTGGTTTGTTGCGACGAGGTACGGAGGAGGATGGAACACCCTACACCATAAACAAATATTAAATAACACTGAAACGATCATCTGAAGATATGCATACATGATTTACAGACATATAAGTAAATCAAGAATCGTATTCTAGCACAAAAGATGCATCTACTTGGTCAGTAAAACCTATTACTCGTGACCGACTACAGTTCAGCACAAATAAGAACATAAATATATTTACTACGGAACGAACCCCTTTAATTCTTGAATGACGACGCATAGAACATATATATGGAATGCACTCTGGTTTATTGCAACAAATTATATGGTCGAGAGTCGGATTTTTAGGGTTTTGACCGAAACTGCAACATCTAAGCAATACCAAACTCGCCTAATGCAGAGTAAGACGAGCATAACTATTATTTACGAAGAATCGAATGTTAGTAAGTCCAGCAATTGCATTAACATCTCCATGTAAAAAAATTATATTCATGCATGCTCAAACATTCCCACAATATTTCTAGGCACGAAGCAAACAAATTTAGCGAACATGCACGAAATTTTCCAAGATTAATATCTGTTTCAGTTCGCTAACCTTTGTAATACAGTAATAAGTTCGTTCGGATTCCCAAATTCGACGTCCGATGATGTATTCTCTGTCACTACAAAAAAAGGGAAACTACAACCGAAAAAAAAAGTAAGGGTCAATATCCCATCACACAAAAGGAAATTTTCTTTTTTTAATTTAGAAAAACAAAAAACGAAAAAAAAAAAGTTCATACCTTTCGTACCCACTGAACAACCATTTGGCCGGTAGCAGGACATTCCTCCAAAGTTTGGGCATGTAAAAGCATATCATCCCATTTCGATCTAAACTCATCGTCCCAAAAGAAATCCCTCAACATTTCCGGAGTGGCATCTTCGTAAATAGTTCTACTACGATATTGTGGGGGTCCAACCTGTATCAATATCGAACAAATCATTACGATTACGATGAATTTCTCAGCATTGCATACAATTACAAATTTACAATCCCCCCAAAAACCATGTAAAAAAATAAATAAAAATCAAGTCTTTCTAGCAAAGATTCAATTTTTATACAAAACTTAATTACCGGAGGATCTCTTCTCCAAGCTTGGTAGCTCATATTCGACGTTGACCGATCCATCATCTGAATCCAAGCGGGCCCGCCGTCTTTCTCTTCCACTAGCTTATGCAAATGCTTAAGATCATCCTCATTCACAAGATTCGATTTCTCATTCTCCGAATTCGACGAACTAATCACAATTCACAGATACAAATGCAGCTCATTATTACCAAAAAAACAGTCAACTATATCAACAAGTAAACCAGTTTCGAAAAAATTCAAGAAAGTTGAAATCTTTGCAGACGAAACTAACCTGCAATCGGAACCCGAATTAGTCGAAGACAAGGATGAATTGTTTGCATCTCCTTTACTAATTTTTGCAGCAGAATCAAGAAAATCCAATTTGAGATTAGCCCAATTAGGTTTCCACGCCCAACCCAACAAAACACCAACAAAAACAGCTACCCAAATGGGCGTAGTGAACACAATCAGCTCAAAAATCACATCTCCGAAATTGGGTCTTTGTAAAATCTCAAAAAAAGCAGAAACCAAAGCCATATGAACCGAAATAAAAATCAAGAAAACAAATAAATCAAAAAATCAAGAAAACCCTCGATTCAATCGGATAAAAAGATGCAGAATTTGAAAGCACAATCGAGGGTTTCAAGAAACAAGATTGAATCAGAGTATCAAAACCCCCCTCCCAAAGTAGAAAGAGGGGCGAAAATAAAAGAGAATGGATAAGAAAGGATTATTATAATTATATATGAAGCAAAGAGATTAAAGAATGGTTATTTATATTGAATTCTAAGTGGTGGGTTTTTTGCAGGATATAAAGTAAATAACAAAAATCCAAATACAGGATAAGGATGCGGCTGAGAGAAAGCGGTAGAAAAAATTGGAGTGTGGGCCCGGTTTAATTTCACTCCCATAGAAATTAACTGCTGCTGCTGCTGTATACATACATACACGAGCTTAAAAATTCAGATTAGTGGTGAAGAAGACAACCAAAAAAACCGACTTTGAAGAAACTAGAGAAAGTGATGGTTGCATGGAAAAAAGATTCAATCTTGCGGAGTGAATCGATCTGAAACTTTGGTTGGTGTTTATAGCAAAGGGATTTATTTTTGGTCGGCGTTTTCGTTTTTCACGTTTGGCACGCTTTGGATTTTGACTTTTTTTGGTTTGACTGTGTGTGTGTGTGTAGAAGAGCATTCACACATGGAGGAAATGGGGAATATTATATTTAGGGGTGATTAATTAAAATTTGTGTCAATTACGAATAATGGCTATTGTTTTATGGGCAAATGGCAAATAGGCCCATCACATGGGACTTAATTGCATTTTAGTACACAAAAAAAACAGTCTCTCAATTAAGCCCATCCCCATGTCTTTAGTGTAAAATACCCTCAATAATATAATTCTTAACAATTCCACCCATTATGCTCTAACTTCCTTAATATTACACATTGACCCCGGATTTAAACAAATATATCACATTAACCCCCAAAACTTTTTTTTTTCAGAAAATAATTTTTTTTCTGAACTGTTTTTTTTTCCGGCCAGATTCCGGCGTTGACCGGAACTCTATTATTTAATTTTTTAGTCAATTCAATTATATTTTTTAAACCCACTTATTTTTAGTTCGCTTACTCAAAACTCCATGTATATTCTATTTATTTTTTTAGTCTATTCAATTAATCATATATATATATCCTATTTTTTTTTTAATTTTTTAATCTATTTAATTATATTATTTAAGCCCACTTATTTCTAGTCCACTTACTCAAAGCCCCCCATGTATGACTTGCTCTCATCTTATATTTCTCAACTTCATTACGTTTCTTGAAAAAAAAAAAAAAACTTTGTTCTCTCCCACAGTCACACTAATAGCGGTTAAATTGCCACCCACCGACGATCGTTTTAGCATTTGACAACTTCTCAGTGTCAATTTGATAATCGACTTATATTCATTTTTCTTAAATTTTCATAGCAATTTAGCTTTCGCAATTCGTTTTGATATTATCTTGTGAAAGTGAAGGAAAAAAAATTCATATCAAATTTTCATCTAAAATTTCTTTTGTAGCAAATTTTTTTTCGGGGGCACTGCCCCCGAACCCTCGTGTGTTTAAGCCCCCCTCACCAAACTTTATGGCTTCGCCACTGGTTAGAACTCAATATTATCGAAATAGAAGTATTGTCCTCCTGAGTATAATGAATCATTAACTAAACTCATTATCATTTTAATAGTTTACTAGACTACTTTTTTTTACTTTACTAATTTGACCCATTTTGTGAATACTGTAATTCAATCAAAATCAGAAGCAAAAAAATAATCAAACACATAGAAGTTGTAGATTTTTTTGCGGCTTTCAAATTCATTTTGAGTCAATACATTTGAATTTCAAATGAGATACATATGGGCAACACGGCATACACTTTGACTCATAAGACTTTCTACAATTTATTACGTAATTACGGTTTACCACTAGTTTTAGGTCACCGTCCAGCAGTTTATTTTAGAATTTGTAAGATTTTTTATAAGAAAATTATCGAACACTTTGTAAGAGTTTATAAGCTCTTATAAATCTTATAAACTTTTTTTAATAGCTTATAAGCTTAGTCAAACAATCTTGCTGTTGTAGTTGAGCATGATCCACTAGTAGGCAATATATAGAGGCATCCATTCTAGTAACATGTACTACTTGAGGGAAAACAAATCATTTAACTAATTTGAATCAGTACCATTGGAGCATCTCCAAGAGATGCACCGTATACTAAATTTTAGCAAGTTTTACAACTATTGATAAAAAATAGAGTTTCAGCACTTGTTTTATATAACACAATACTTGGCATATTTTAAATTCCATTCAATCTTCAAATTTGAAAGACCAAAATGGTGAAATGGCAAAAATACAATAATTATGTATAGAAAAATATATAATGAGTAGTGTGTCAAAAGTGATGTGTAAAATATAAACGACTACTGTTGGAGTAAGTTAGAAAAAAATAGTGTGCTCAAACACTGTTCACTGTATATAATATGATACAAAGTGACAAATTTTAGAATAGGCTGTTGGAGTTGGTCTTTTTAATCTTCCTTCTATTTTACTCTCATCTTTTTACAAAGGATTAATTTTATTTCTCTCTCATGTACTAATACTAATAAATATTCTCATGTATTATGTAAATACTCAATTACCGGTGATGTATTATCAGAAAATGGCAATTTAGTTAACAACTGAACTCTCTCCCCACATAGCTTAGTTATTCAGTCAATCTATGCCTCATTTGGCTGGAGAGATTAGTTATGATTAACTAAATAAGTGAACTTTGTTTGATATTCAGTAAACCTAATAACTTCTCGGATCAACCCGAAAATATTATATTACCATACCTTATCATACATTTTAAGGAGTTTTTTTATCGAACCTTCCGGGGTCACAATTGGATTTTAGTTAGATTATTTACTCTTATATTGACTAATTCTATCTGGACAACCAAACGAGCCTTAATAAATAACGAAGCTCAGTTGGAAACACACATATATCATGTACTACATACACACTCTCGTTTGCTGAACTCTCTAACTAAGATATCCAGACCCAAAATTTTCCAGACCTTAGCAGCAATTTGTTACACAATAGTCTTTCTACAAATAACATCAAAACACTTTACTACATCAATAAATGCAAAGAGCACACTGTATATAATAAAGTTATAAAATTCGTAATCCAAGATACTACATGTTACACACGATATAAAATTGTAAATAGCCAACATATGATCCTACAGCTTATCGATAACTCTACATCCAGTACCAGCCCCCAAATTGAATAAGCTCGTGTTTTTTTTTTCTTTTTTTTTTTTTTTTTTGCAGAATAATTAGGAACAATTTTATACCTCGAGTATGTAATAATACGCAACAAATTGGAAGTCGATAAGCAGGTTAGTGCTCCATGAAAACCAGACATAACAACACCATCGCTACAAAAACAAATTACAAACGCATTTCTCTAAGAAAGAAAAAAAAAAAGAACGTTTCCCAGTTCAGTAAAGTACGTACATTCTTAGTCTTAGTCGCCAAATAGCCCCACCAGAAAGCAAGATCAAGAACCCGTGATCAGATAGCTGATTTCGAATACCTGTAATGCATAATCAAGAACATGCACTATATTTCCAATTAGAGGGAAAAAGAAAAAAGAAAAAACCCACATCTTATTTAGATGGCCCTGTGTTGTTATTAACACTGTTTCCTAAACCCATTTTCTGCCCAAGCAGTGCAAGCTGCTCCACGAACTCGTCTCCCGATAGAATCTCTGTGGTCCCATAAATGACGTGTTTGGCAGGTTGCTGTCGGTGAACGAGTTCTTGCAAGCTCCCGTACTCAACGTAATTCCCACCACCAACCATGAACACGATCGCTTCTTTAAACGGCCCTTTCATGTGGCTTTGACCGGCGGTTGACTTTGGCGCACGCGGATCGAATATGAGATAAGAGTCGATTTCCGGATTCGGTTTCCCCTCCATTAGTGCGTCAACTGTTCTAGTCAAAGCCAATTGGTGGTCGTTAGACAGCAAGTTCTTCATGCCAGCAGTTACAGCACCAATCGACTGTCCATACAGCTTTTCAGCCCAATCGACAATATTGCTCCTGCTTGCAGAACTGGCAGACGCTAAAGAAACGTTCAACGCTTTAATCTTCTTCACGTACTGAAACGCACTTGTGTCGACCTCGGATTCCCTTAGTGCAGTTTCCACCACCTCGATTTCAGAAGGAGGGATTGTTTCTGTCGAAATCAGATACATTATTGCGAAACGCAATTTGTCGATCTTAGTCCCTTTGCCTTTGAGCACACCGACAAGTTCAGCACGGTCAATCCCACCTCTGACCATCATGTCACTCTCCTTCTTGGCGAAAGAATCAAGCGACCTCTCTTTAATCTCACCCAACAAAGCGGTGGCAATATTAGTGTGCTTATCAATCACTTGCTTACGCTCGGTCAATTCAGGGAGAGAGTTCACAGCGTTCATCAGATGCTTTGTGTTGCCGATCAAATCGGTCCCGCTGAACTCAGCCTCGTCGCCACCTGTCCGCCTGTTCACCTCCTCCACGTCTTTCTTGTACTTATTCAACTGCGTCTCGATCTCCACAGCAACTTCCGGAAACTCCAGCGACCCGTTCGCGGTCCAAAACGGGTCTGAGCGGTCCAGTTCAAACGACTTCATCCCTCCCTTCTCTCCTTTCACGTTTAGTCTATTCAATCTCAAACCGAGCACATCATGAACGAGTGGCTTATACCTGAAGTCGTGCTGTATTGCCACAGACAGCTCGAAATTCCTATCAAACAAACACAAGATCGGCCTCTGAAAAGAGCTGGTAAAGTTGCCACCCTCTGTGAACAAATTATTCTTTGCCAATAAATGGTCACGCAATCTCTGATCCAGCAAAGAAGCCACCATCTCAGCGGGCCCACCACGGGGGCACCTAATAATGGGCACAACTGCAAGGGTTGCCAAAACACAGAACAACCCCCCGACAATCTTTTCGATAATTTCCTCAATCTCTTTGTCTCCCGCAGAGGGATCGTTTAACTGAACATAACAATTCTTATTGGCAAGTGAGAATAAGTTATCTTCTAGGGTCACAAATTCCAGATACTGATCGTGCACCTTCGATATCCTCTGAATTGAATCGGAGCTAATTGTTCCTTAACCACAAAAAAAGAGACGAATCTCAATATATTACCAAGGTTCGAATTCTAGGAATTTCATTTCTATGTCCTAATAAGATCCCTTAATTAGGTTTAGCAATTGAAATTCAGTGCTAAAATTAAAATCTTTCAAAGTCTAATTTAAAATTAAAAAAATTAGCCCTTGACTTCACCATAACAAATCAAGATCCAACTAAAAGGAGATCACAATTCGCACTTCTACCGCAATAGATCGAATCGAAAAACGGATAGAGAATTTTTTATGAATGTTACCGGAGGCAAGGTCCTCGAGGAGAGGCCTGGGTATGGAGGAGGAGAAATTGAGGTGGAAGGAGTCGTAGAGCGCTCTGGAGGCGTCTGAGATCACGCGCTGCACATTGGACGGCGTCGGCCGGAGGAAGTAAACGGCGGGGACGTCGTGTACGGGATTCCGATCCTTGTCGAGGAGGAAGTACAGTGTGATGCCATGCTTACGCAGGTCCTTGACGTGGATCAACGGCGAGAGTATGTCCTGGCAGAATCTGTCGTAGATCAGGATCTTGTACACCTCCTCGTTCGCCGTTCCGGTGGCGCTCCCCACCGCTTGGTTCAGATTCAGCATCCGGATTATGCACTCTGCAACAAATTTCAGAAACTCAGAAAAACAAAAAAAAAATTGATGCCATTGAGTAAAAGGAAAGCACAATTAGACGAAGGATTACCGGTATGCTTCTGACGGAGATTTAGCGCCGCCATTTCTGGAAGATTAAGATTACTGTATTTTCGCAGGCAGCTGTGAATCAATCGGGGATTAATTTTGGTGGTGTTGGGGAAGAAAGAGAGATCTGGATGATTTTGTGCTTTGTGTGAGAATGAGTTGTACTTCCTGCAGCTTGACTTGTACGAAGGTTTTCATAGGCCCGTCGACGTCATCATGGCCCAAATGGAGAGAGGGCCGAATCCACCGTGTCAATCATCTTCTTGATTTTCTTTTTGATTTATTTATTTATTTATTATTTTTTTTTTTAATATTGTTAATTCAAGATTGTCGATTTTATGCTACATGTCCATAGTGATGAGGGGGAATACGATGCTACACCCGGTGATTTTCACCGGGTAACTCTTTTATTAACATGTGTCCTTTTTAATTTATTTTATAATTATTTTTCTAAAAATCAATGGGTCATAACTGAAAATCACCGGGTGTAGCATCGATATTGCCTAGTGATAAGGGTGGGTCTTTTTATAATATATTAGAGCCTTCATAAATTAATAATCTCATTTAAATAATATGTTTTCTCGATTCTGACTCGAAGATAACGTGCTAAAAGATATTTTGTTAAATTAATATTTTGCTAAATTAATAGAATTTGGTTAATCATGACTATATTAATTTATAGAAGTTTAACTGTATATTGCCCTATCGAGTCATACTAGTTTTCTATTTTAATATTTCTATCGAATGGGTAGCGTACCAAAATATTTTGATAGTGCACTGATACTAAATATTATTATAAGGCCCGGTTGGTTAGCAAAAATAAGATTGACCAAGATAAAATTAAATAATCTAATGAAACCCAATTATTTTATTGGAGATCGCGACGTCGAATAAAAAAATTCACTAGAAGGTAAGATAAGCCATGATTATATAATTTTATGGCGGGATCGATCTGATAATTTATTGGGAATACCAAACATTAAATTAAGTCGAACTATTTAATTAATCATAGTTTATCTTAGCAACAAAACGGGACCTAAGCTTACTATCCTATTGTAGGGAAATATTAATAAATATAAGTGAAAAATTGTAGTTTAATAAGGATAAATTCCACTTTTTTCCTTGTACTTTGGCTCGATATCACTTTACCCCCTTCTACTTTCGATTGCATTTATTTGCCCCCATGCACTTGAAAACTTATCTCAATGTGGCTCTCGCTGTTAATTGTCAAACATTTGACCTAAACACCGTTTGGTGAAAACTCTGAAATTACAAAAACGTCATCCCTTCCAGTTTAAATAACTATTAAAAAACCCAAAAAAAAAAATAAATAATAAAAATTCAAGACAACGAGAAAGCATAGTCCACGATGGTAGCCGCAATTTATTGTTTATTATTTTTTTTTTATTTTTTTAATAATTGTTTAAACTGGGAGGGGTGACTTTTTTGTAATTTCAGAATTAGATCAAACGGTGTTAAGGTCAAAGGTCTGAAAACTAACGGCGAGGTTCACATTGAGATAAATTTTCAAGTACATAGGGATAAATCGATGCAATCGAGAATATAAGGGTATAAAGTAATATCAAACCAAAGTATAGGGGGCAAAGTGGAAGTTTTACGCTTTTAATAATGAATGCATATAAACCGTTTAGCGGTTGGGGTGATATTTTTCTCTCTTTGCTATACATATATACTGATATAAGTTCATTTATCCTTCTTCTTCTGTCTTCTATACTTCGTACATTCTCTCTCTACCTTCTCTCTATAAAAGGGAAAAGAAAAAGTGATAACTCTCTCTCTACATAGGCATAAGTTTTTGTTGTCATCATCTCTTCTATACTTCCCGTACATCTCTCTCAAAAGAAAAAAAAAAAGGTTCACGTAAGTTGAGGTTTTTGTAAGCGTAGGGTTTTTAATTTCTTGATGAATTATAATAATGATGAATATTGGTATTTTCTTTTGTAGTTTGTTTTTATAATTCGTGTATATATATATATATATATATATATATATATATATATATATATATATATATATATATATATATATATATATGTGTGTGTGTGTGTATTTGTTTATGGCAGTCGTCGTCGATATTCAAGAATGAAGAAGGGAAAGGAGGGTGGTGGTGACATGGAAAAGTTGAAGGAGCTAGTAAAAGAAGTATTCAAAGAACTCGGAGAAATAATTGCATCCAAGTTACTCTCTTTGATATTCGACCAAGATTCCGAAGGAACCACCACCACCGCCGCCGCCACCACGGATGTACAAGATAGTATGACTAGTAGTATAATCTCGGCAGCGGCCGCGACGGAGGAGGTGTCAACATCGAATTGTGGGAAGTGTTATATCCTTTTCGCAGCGGGTTTCGGAGTAGGTCAACTTGTGTACCACGTATACGGAGATGCAATCATGGGATATCTACAACCGAGTAGTACTACTGCAGCAGCACTGGACGTTAACCCGCGGCCGCATGATCGTCTCGTTATTAACAATCCTATAATTCCTGACCACCCGATACTTTTAACGGTATGTATAAATATTATTATTATTAATTAATGCATATATATTATTAGTTATTTAAATATATTATTTTATTTTCTCTGAATTAGGTTATATATATAGTACGTACTGTCACTGACTTGTTCCCTTAACAATGAACCGTGCGGCCTTAGCTCTTTTTCGCCCCTCGCAACAGCTAAGTCAGCCTCTCCCGAATGTGATGCGAATGCTAAGTGATGGAAACGAAGGAAGAACTTAAGAAGATAAAAGAGTTTGTAGGAAAGTACTTTTATTACTTAAGTGCTTGGATACATGTTGGATTTGTTGGATCTTTTGTTGGATTTGTTGGATGATTACAAATGAGGATCCTACCCCTATTTATACTAGGCCACCTCCTTAGTGGACGGTGGAGATCTATTTGATCTTACGGCTAGGAGTTGTTCACTAGAACACTCCAAAGAATTCTACAAAATATCTACAAGGGATGGTTCTAGAATATTTTCTAGAACGCTCCAAGAATCTCTACTTCTCTACACATTTGAGTCAACTTGGGCCTAACCCTATTTGGGTTAAGTTTTGGGCTTCCTTAACCTCCCAACCAAGGGAAACTGGCAAAGGGTTGGGCCAAAACTAGCGGGCCGTGACATCCTCCCCGCCTAATTCGACGACGTTCTCGTTGCCTCAAACAAGTGGAGATGATCTTGAAATTGCCACAATCCTTAGTCTCCCACGTTGCCTCGGACTCGGGTAATCTCTTCCATTTGATGAGGTATTGGATACTCGGTGGAACACCCCTACGTCGCTTCAGTTGTCGGTCGAGCACTTCCTCGATCTCCTTATCATATGACTTAGTCATGGTTGGTGGTGCTCGGTGTGACTCTCCTCGGCTCGGGTCTTCCTTGTCTTTGTGATACGGCTTCAACATACTCACATGGAAAACCGGGTGAATTTTCAAAGAACTTGGAAGTTCTAGTGCGGGAATGGTCCTTCGTACCTCCGCACAAGTTCCTTGTGCATGCTCCTCAACGCCTTGAACTGTTGGGGCAATAATTTCACCATCACTTGGGCCCCAACGTCGAATTCACGCGGTCGTCTTTTGTCGTCCGCCCATTTCTTCATTCGTCGCCTAGCCTTCTCAAGGCACGCCCGGGCTAAGTCGGCTTGTTCCTCCCACGACTTAGCCATCTTCAATGCTTCGGGACTCCTTTCATCGGTTGTCGTAGCCAAAGTGTGTAGCGTAAGCGACTGTTGTCCCGTTGCAAGCTCGAATGGACTCCTGCCCGTGGCTTCACTCCGCTGCAAGTTGTAATAAAATTGAGCCACGTCGAGGAGCTTCGCCCAATCTTTTTGATTGGCTCCCACGAGGTGCCGTAAGTAGCACTCGAGTAGGGCGTTCACCCTCTCCATTTGCCCGTTGGTTTGGGGGTGAAAACTCGTCGAGAAGCAAAGCTCGGACCCCAAAAGTTTGAAAAGCTCCGTCCACAACCGTCCCGTGAAGCGTGGGTCTCGATCACTTATGATGCTCCTCGGTAATCCCCAGTACTTGACGACGTTTTTGAAAAAGAACCAGGCTGCCTCCCCCGCGGTGCAATCCCTCGAGCAAGCTATGAACGTCCCATATTTTGAAAAACGATCTATCACCACCATGATAGACCCGGACCCCTCGGACGTCGGCAAGGCACTTATGAAGTCCATTGAGATTGACTCCCACGGTCGCTCGGGGATTGGGAGCGGCTCAAGTAACCTTGCCGGCTGCTTGTTCTCGAACTTGTCTTGTTGGCACACATGACAAGTCTTCACATATACATTGACATTGTCCCGCATGTGAGGCTAAAAGTAGGCCGTCTCGAGCAACGCCATTGTCCGCCTTTGGCCCGGATGCCCCGCACACTTGGTGTCGTGGCATTCCTTTATGAGGTATTTCCTCAAGCTGCCCCACTTAATTCGGAACGAAAAGTCGTTGTCCATTTGTGTAGAGAAGGCCGTCCTCTACCCAAAATTGCCTCGTCTTGCCCTCCTTGACGAGTCTCATTAGCTCCTTGGCCATTGGATCATGTTCAAGCCCTTCTCGGATCATGTCGGCCAAGTTCCCCCTGGTTAGGGGTGGGAATCGGACGGATCAGATCGAAAATGGGGATTTCGAAAAATTTCCGATTTTCTTTGGAACCGTAATATCGATTCCGATTCCGATTCCGATTTTTTCGGAATTCAAGAACAGAATCCGATTCCGATTTTTTCGGAGATTTCAAAAAAATGGATTTTTTCGAAAATTTTCATTTTCGGTATTTTTTTTTTCAAACTTTTCACAGATTTATTAAACAAACAACAAAAAATACACAGACAAACCCACATAAAATACATAAAACCCTAATTCTTTTCGATTTTTTCACAGATCTCAACATGTTGACAATTACCGATGAATACATCTCAAATATGTTAAAAAATGACTTCAAATTTGCTGAGATCTTGTGGTCGATCGAAATAAAAGATAAATATCCTAAAGGTTCTCAAGGAAAAAGAATGATCGATTGAGGAAACAACTGCACCAAGAGAGGATGGCGGCTTCACAGGGAGAGGCGGAGCTGCTGAGCGACGGCGACTTGACAAGGAGAAGCTGAGCGGCGGCCACTTGACAAAGAGAAGCTGAGCGGCGGTGTTAGAAATAACGAGAAGAAGAGAAGCAGCGTTGCAGGAAATGAAAAATTAGGTTAAGATTAGAAGATTTGGGTTACTTATAGTAATTGGCCAAAATCAAATGGGTCAAAATATTAATATATTGAAATAAAATTATGGCCCAGTCCTTATAGTGGCCTTAGACTATATGTAATATATAAAAACTAATTTTTAAATACATAAAAAAATCGGAAAATTTCGGAAATAATCGGAAAATTTAGGAATTATTTTTGAATCGGAATTCGGAAATTCCAAAAAAATTATATTAATTTTCGATTCCGATCCGATTTTTTTCGTAATTTTCGGAAATCGAAATTTCGGAAATCGGATTACAAAAAATCGTTCCAAAATCGGAAATATTCGGATCGGAATCGGCGGAAATCGGAAATTTCGTTCCGATTTCCACCCCTACCCCTGGTTGAGCTAATGGCTGCGAGTTCGGCCTTTTCTACTCAGTGTGTCGGCCACAACGTTTGACTTCCCCGGTTTGTACTCCAAGACGTAGTCGAACTCTGCTAGAAAGTCTTGCCACCGTGCTTGCTTTGGCGAGAGTTTCTTTTGCGTTTGGAAGTAGCTTGTGGCAACGTTGTCGATCTTGACCACGAACGGTGCTCCTAATAAGTAATGCCGCCACACTCGAAGGCAATGGATGATGGCGGTCATCTCTTTCTCTTGAACCGTATAACGCCGTTCCGTCTCGTTAAGCTTTCGGCTCTCGAAGGCGATCGGATGCCCCTCTTGCATCAAGACCCCTCCAATTGCAAAGTCGGAAGCGTCCGTGTAAAGTTCGAACGACTTCCCAAAATCCGGTAAGGCGAGGACCGGCTCTTGGCTCACCGCTGCCTTCAAGTCCTCGAACGCCCGTTGGCATGAGTCGGACCACTCCCGCGTCTTGTTCTTCTTGAGCAAGTCGGTTAGTGGTGCCGCTCGTGCCGAGTACCCTTTTATGAACCGCCGGTAGTAATTGATTAAACCAAGGAAAGAACGTAACTCGGTTACCTTCGTCGGCGGTTCCCACTCGGTGATAGCCTTGATTTTCGCTCCAGCCATTTGGAGTCGCCCGTGTCCGATGATATGCCCCAAGAGTTGGACCTCCTCCTTGGCAAACTCGCACTTCTCCTTCTTCACGAAGAGCTTGTTCTCCCGAAGTACTTGGAAGACGGTGCGAAGGTGGTTGGCATGTTCCTCCATGGTATCGCTATAAATGACGATATCGTCCAAGTAGACCACTACGAACCAATCCAAGTATGGATGGAAGATCTTGTTCTTGAGAGTGCGAAATATTGCCGGTGCGTTGGTTAACCTGAACGGCATGACAAGCCACTCGTAAGAACCGTATCGAGTGATACACATTGTCTTTGGCTTGTCCCATTCGGCAATGCGGACTTGGTAATAGCCCTTTTGTAAGTCCATATTTGTGTATATTTTGGCCTTACCAAGCCTATCGAATAGATCGGCTATCAAGAGAATGGGGTACTTATTCTTAACGGTTACCTTGTTTAGCGCCCATAAACCGAAAAAACCGAGCCAATATGCACCATCCCGACTTAAAACTGCATATACGGTAATTTTGTTTTGAAAAACCAAAAATATCGGTTTATGTATGGAGAATAAAAAAATTATCGAACCGATTTTTCGAACCGAACCGATTTATACAAAATGATGTCGTTTTGATATATAGTATAAATACTTACCCTAGCGTGCCTCTATCTTTCGAGCGCCTCCATGTGACATATTTTTCTCTTAGGGTGCATTTGGATGGAGGGATTTGGGGAGGGATTTGATTTCGGGAATGGCTTTGAAATGACTCCAATTTTGGAGTCATTTGAAATCCACCACTATTGCTCCAAAAACAACTAAAAATGAGGGGTGGGGATTTGAAATCCATCTCCAAATCCCTCAATCCAAACAAGTCCAAGGGATTTGTTATTATGGATTTGAAATCCCTCCCCCAAATTCCTCCATCCAAACGCACCCTTAATTAATTTTTGGTTGTGACTTGTGACATGTTTTTTATTAGTTAATTTTCGTTGTTATTTCTTAATTTTCTCAACTAAATATAATTAGAGTCCAATTATATCGGTTTTATGCCGAACCGATTCAAACAAATAGACGAACTCGAAACCGAAAATGAACTGAATTGAATTGTTAACGAAACCATTAACCGAAAACCGAAAAATCAATTAATACCAAACCGAAAAAAACGACACATTCGATTTTTAAAATATGAAAAACCGATATTATCGGTACATGTTTGGTTTATTGGAAAAAACGAGCTGCACCGACCCGTGCACACCCCTACGTCAAAGTAATTTTTTTGTAGATGACCCCATAAACCAAAAGAAGGTTATGTGCTGATATACGAGCACAACAACATCATTTGCAAAAGCTTGTAGCCGCAGAGCGATTAAGTGCTATTTACCCTAAATTTAATGGTACGAATTCATTCATGGAGAAAAATATAAAAATATAAAATAAATAATTGATAATTTTAATGGGCTTTCAGCCCATTTCACTATTAGTCCACAAGTGAAGTCTCATATTTTGGGCCTTTTTTCAAATCCCTGCCTAAAAAAACGCAATACGACGTCGTTTCGTTGTTGTCTGGATTACGTTTTAGTGTTATCCTCTTTGATAAGCCTTTTGAGCTCACTCCTGCAGAGATTCCACTGCTCCTCCAAAGAAAGAAAGAGAACACAATGGCTTCTTCATCTCTTTGCGCCTCTCCAATTTCAATTTCTTCTCGAAATTACAGTAATTTAAGGAAGAACAAAAATAGCGCGAACGAGGCAAAGCTTCCGTCCTCCTCTCTATTCTGCAGCTCTTCATCCCTAAGTTTGTCCTCGAAGCAAACAACCACCCTACAATTCTTCAACAACAACCGCGCGCCGCCGATTTCCTCCACGCCGCGCACACTCACCGTCATTTCCATGGCTCCCCCAAAACCCGGTGGAAAACCTAAAAAAGGTACATCCTTTTTTCATTTGTTAATTATTAATTAATTTTTAGTTATTCGTTGTTGGCATTCTATTTTGATGCGTGTGGATTTTTTTTCCGAAAAATTGGGGGCAGTTGTTGGGGTGGTGAAGTTGGCTCTGGAGGCCGGGAAGGCAACACCTGCGCCGCCGGTGGGGCCGGCGTTGGGTGCTAAGGGTGTGAATATAGCTGCATTTTGTAAGGACTACAATGCTCGGACTGCCGATAAGCCCGGTTACGTTATTCCCGTCGAAATTACTGTTTACGATGTGAGTTTACTTTTATTGCTCTTAATTAATTTTCGAATTCTTCGTCTGGATTTTGATTTAGATGAAGTTAGGGTTTATTTGTTTATTTATTTTTTTGTTGGGATTTATTTTCAGGATAGAAGCTTTACCTTTATATTGAAGACTCCACCTGCTTCGGTTTTGTTGCTGAAAGCTGCCGGTACTTTTCTCGTGCCTTTATATTTTGTACCTTCTCTTTCGTTATCGATGCAATGTGTACAAATGATACGAACAGGAGTACATAAAATTGATTTCGTAATACTTGCATAAAATATGCTACTTTTGGTATGTCGGGGTAAAGGTAAGTCAAGTTATAACGGTAAGTGCAATCATCGTTGAAATTGATAATGAGAACATTACGAATCAATTCACATGTTAAACTTGAATGTGTAATGTGTATAGAAGAGAAAACACTAGTGAGGAATGAACTGAAATAAACGTAGCATTAGCAAATGGGAAAAGTACACTTTTCGTCCCTTTAGTTTACCTCGATTTCGTTATTGGTCCTCATTGTTCACAAAAAATAGATTTAGTCCATCATGTTTCAAAAATTCAAAATTTTTAGTCATTTTCATCAATTTTCCGTTACTAATAACGGAATCAATTGTGTCCATCACTGCGTTAACTGAAGGACTGAGGGTAAATTGGCGGAAATTATCAGAAGTGTTAAATTATTGAAGCATGATGGACTAAATAGATTTTTTTGTGAACATGGGGACCAAATGTGAAATTGTGACAAACTTGAGGGATGAAAACTGTAAATTTCCCATTAGCAAATTTATCCAATTGCTGTGTTCATATATAACTATATAAGTATTAGATGAATATTCCCTTCCAAAACAGTATCACAGCATATTTTCCTCCTCTTCATCCATTCCAAGTTTCAGCAAAGGGTGCTTTAGTAAATTTGACACAGAGCTTTTCAGATGTTACCGTTACCACTGTATTACTAAGTTTACGAAAATATTACTACGTACATGGTTTTAGATTGTCATTTTTTTACGAGGTCAAGGTATCAATGTCTGTTATTTCTCTCTTCATATTGTCTCATTATGTGCCGATAATGTTATATTAGTTAAAAATCATGAACTACACGTCGTTATACTTCTTTTATAGTCAAGGATTCCTACAAAATTTCCCTATGATTTTTAATATTACAAGATTTTCGTTTGATATTAGAATTGTTCCTATTTCCTACTATTCTGCTCTTTTTTTTTTGATCAGCCTACTATTCTGCTCTACTATTTGCATTAACTCGAGTCTATAGTGAAGAAGGTATTGTCAATTTCAACAAAGTTTGAGCTTTTCAAGAAGTACTCCATTTTTTTCTTCGAACATGTTTATAGAATATAGGGCAAATTACGGCCACCTGAGGTAAGCTCAAATTACAAAAAATCGCCTCATGTTTGAATAATTACAACCACCCCCTCAACTATATGTATAGTCTTACGAAAAAAACCCTTTAGTGGGTAACTTTGACATCGTAAGGGTGGCTGTGTAAGACAATACATAGTTGAGGGTGGTTGTAATTACCCTAACATGAGGGGTTTTTCGTAACTTGAGCATACTTTAGAGGGTGGCCGTAATTTGCCTTAGAATATATAATAAATCATAATTTATATTATCCCTTTTCCCCTACATTTAGAAACTCAAGATATTGACACACTTTAAATTCAAGTTTATAATCAAATGCTTAAAAATGGCTAATTACTTTTCATCTATTACTTATTTAGGAGTGGAGAAAGGTTCTAAAGACCCTCAGTTGACCAAAGTTGGGAAGATCACGGTTGACCAGCTGCGAGTAATTGCGCAGGAAAAATTGCCGGATCTGAATTGTTCGAGTTTGGAGTCTGCAATGAGAATTATAGCAGGCACTGCAGCAAATATGGGAATCGACATTGACCCTCCGATACTCGAACGAAAAGTTAAAGTACTTATCTAGGTCTCTAAATTTTTTCCCCTCTTTTTTTTGTCTATTTAATTTATTGCATTTTGCCTTAAAAAAATTGAATGTAAGTAGTATCTGGAGTTGCTCCATTTCATGAAGAAGTTTATCCTGGCTCGGAATTTTTATTGCTGTAGAAAACCAAACATAAATCATTGAAGATGATTGGAGTGTAATCTATAAATTTAATCAAGTGCAGTTGGGGCCCATAAAAGTTTGAAAAGCTACAAATAGACCCCGAGGACTATTTGCAAACAAGCCCATGAGGACTTTTGATGAAAAAATGTATTTTTAGATGCTACAGTGAAATACATTGGGTGACCTTGAACCATAGATTTTCTCATAATAATACACACTCATGTGTATGTGTTTTTAGGACGTGGTTATTTATATAGATTTACGTTTCAAAACCTCACAGTGTGTTACAATAGCATAGGTTTCACGGTCTACAAATCGGTTTTCAATAATTTTATGTTATCAATTGTTTATCTTTAATGTTAACTTTTTTGAATGGATTGGCCCCTCCATTTAAAATTATTTACACATTTTAAAAATGATTTGTGAATTGAAATTAATCATATCAACTTTTTGTTTATTTCATTTTTACAATTTCTATTAACAATCCTTATTAAAACCCATAACTTGAATTTTTTTTGGGTAAATAGCACTTAACTCCCCTGTGGTTGCAAGCTTATGCAAATGATTCTCTTGTGCTCATAATATCAGCACATAACCCCTTGTGGTTTAAGGGTATATTCAGTTAGTTTTTCCATCAAACTTAAGCGCTTGTGTCAAACTTTAAGGGGGGTCATCTGCAAAAATGAAAGATGAAAATGTAAGGACAAGGGGTTCGCTTGCAAAAAAATATTTTAAAGTTTGACACAAGCGGTTAAGTTTGACGGAAAACTAACGGAAACTACTCCTAAACCACAAGGGGTTATGTACTGATATTACGAGCACAAAAACATCATCTGCAAATGCTTGTAAACACAGGGGGATTAAGTGGTATTTCATTTCTTAATTTTCTGGGTCCCAAATCGAGAAATCCTAATTCTGCCCCCGTTGCTGATAGTAACATTTATCCATATATATACCGTGCAAGAACCAACCCAAAAAAGAGAGATTTGCACCACTCTTGTCCGTTCATGCAACCGGCGCCCGGCTTGGGCGTTTGGTCAATATGTCCGAAAATTTTCAAAGCCCTACAAATCGATTTGTAGGGCTTTTAAACATGAAATTGGTTGCAAAATCGAGTTACCCATTGCATATAACACATGTAGGTGTTGAAATTACCTGAAAAAATCGAAGCCCAAGCCCTGAAATTGGTTGAATTCGATGTTTTTCGAAAAAAAAAAAATTTCTGAAAATTTTGGAATGGGGTGGTTTTGGAGAGAATTTCGAATTTTAGGGGTTTTAGAGAGATAAACTGTTTTTTGCTTTGAACGGTAAATAGCAATAGTTAAACCGTAAAGAGCATTTTCTTTAAAATATCAACTTTACATTTCGTCCGTCAATATTTTGCACCCCAGTTTGAATTTTCTGTTTCTTTCGCGGGTTAGTTAATGAGTGTGAATGTTGTTCTATTTTAATTTTTAATTTTCGGACAAATGACGTTTGTTTGTTGGTCTGTTTGATTTGTCGTTATCAATTATTGTAGCTTGGGATATGAGAAATCTACTCAGTGAAATAAATTATCACTCAACGGTTTCATATGTCATGTGTGGATGTGTGGATAGAGATGTATGTTATTGCTATAGCATGTACATAGTCATATATTTGTAAATGTTCATTCCTTAGTTACCTATACATATTGATTTAAGGGGCAATTTGTTAAATATTCTTGGGTACTAATATTTTTTTTTTTCTTTTATGATATGGAGGTTTTTGTAATTTGTTAAAAATTCTCTATTCTTCAGCCTCGCCTCCGTTGAATTAGTTGTACTCAGTTAGATCCATCCAACTCTGTTAAATATTCTTGGGTACTAATATTTTTTTTTTCTTTTATGATATGGAGGTTTTTGCAATTTGTTAAAAATTCTCTATTCTTCAGCCTCGCCTCCGTCGAATTAGTTGTACTCAGTTAGATCCATCCAACTCTACTGCACTATGTGAAATATGTTCATATGTCCTTGCTTTCCGTTGTTGTCATTGTCGAAACTTTGCCACACATGCATGCATACACACATAATCTCAATTCTCACACTTACATATACACATACTCAACCACACACCCCAAAATGTACAATTTTGGTTACACTTTTTTTCCTTCGCTGTAACCTAATGATCATGGGAACTAAAAATAAAGAATATGAAGAATTGTTTGGTGATGACATATGTTAATGTTGGTGGTGATGCAGGCACCAGAGATTTAAGTTTTTTTCTTCCGTTTATTAACTAAGTTATGTAACTAAGATATGCAAATAAACTTTCTAAGTTGTCTAATTAGCTCAAACTTCATGGTAAAATTAAATGAAATGCATGTTTTTTTTTGCTAAATTTTTGCTCATTTATGTAACTTTTAGATAAATTGTGTAGCTGCTGTGGGATGCATCTTCTTGTTTTAATTTTTTCTTCAGTGCTGTGCAAATCACCGTCACCATTACTGTTAGTTCTCCATAAACAATTTCGTTAGAGAGACTCGAAATCTAGCGTCTAGATCCAGATCGAGTTAGTAGACTACAAAGAAGCAAAATCCATTTATTCTTAAAGTTATAAAAAATATTTTTTAGGAGCTTTCATATAATTTCTCCTGAGATTTAATGTGTATGTTTTCACCACAATTTTTAATAATTCTATAGATCCTAACTATTTTAATAAGTGGAAGATGTAGTAAAATAGTTCTCAATTTGCATCATATTTGCATAAAAACACTGATTTTTGGGCTGAATGGTCCATATTGATGATTTATTACATTTGTTCTTCAATAAATTCACTCAAATAAGTAATAATTATGCTACAGTTTATTTTTTCTTTCCAGGAAAAAAACATGATCTTCACATTTTTTTGTTAGCTAGGGACAAGACATTGTTTTTTGTCAGAAAAACAATGGCCTGCTTGCCATATATTTATTATAATATACTTAATGGGATTAGGTAGTTACAGGAATAGCTAGTGGAAAATAAATATCATACATATTTATAAGCTATATATTTTATATAATTCTGTGTCTGAATTATTATTATTATTATTATTATTATTATTATTATTATTATTATTATTATTATTATTATTATTATTATTATTATTATTATTATTATTATTATTATTATTATTATTATTAATATTATTATTATTATTATTATTATTATTATTATAATAATAATAATAATAATAATTATTATTATTATTATTTCTTTTTTTTTTCTTTTTTTTTTGGGGGGTTCTTTCATAGGGGACAAAATGGAAGAAAGATATGTGGCATTGAATATTTGAATTGGTTCAGCTACCGCTTGAGAAAGGGCAGATGATCTCAATTATGTTTCTCAGGGCAAGTTGAACGTATAGAAATGAATCATATAAAGCCTAGTTTAATAAATTTAACTAATTTAGGTATATGTCCCGCAAATGATTGTCTAGTTTGCGAAATTCGACATCTTAATGTCGAGTTTTTAGGGGCCAAAAATTCGACATGTAAAGGTCAAATCGCGTCTGTGCCGAATTTATTTCAAAAATGATAACCTCACTAATAAAACGCATACATGCATATCTCTGTGGATTTTTCCACCGTTTTGATGTCTTTTGATACCATACTTGCCATTTTTGTAAGGTTTGTTGAGTTTTGAGGGTTTTGTATATTGAGGTTTTTTAGTTTTATGGAAGAGGAAGGAGAATTTTTTTTTGGTTAGTTTTGGAAGATGGAGAAGATGACATTTTGGTCTTGTAGTTTTGTGATTAATTTTTTTTTTTAGTTAATGGTATTGCATCAATTTTTTTTTTCTAGTAAATTACAAAAAACCCCTGAACTTAGGCTAAATAACGAAAACCACCCCCATTTATCCATAATAACCAAAATTTGCATCTGATTGACTGTTGATCGAGTTTTTTAACAGAAAATGTATACATTCTATTATACCTTCTGTTAAATAAGTGAGAAATAAAAGAAAATATCTAAAATTGTGTAAAGTCTATTCCCTGGAATAAAAAAAAATCCGTAAAAAACCACATTGTAAGGGGTTAGTGTAAGACGGAAACAAACTTCAGAGTGTTTTTTGGTAATAACGAATAGGTGGGGGTGTATTTCGTTATTTAACTTAAGTTCAGAGATTTTCGTAATTTACTATTTTTTACAAGTAGGAGTATTATAGTATTTGTACATTAAATTTTTTTTTTTTTTTTTGGTCTTGCACTAACTTAAACGCCAATTTATCACGTCTAAGCAATTGCTAGTAGTAGCCATAGACAAAATAAATGCTAATATAAAGCCACTCGTGGACCGAACATATTATTAATTATATAAGTTGTCGATTTTTGAGAGAATCGTGACGATATATTGGTCATCATTTTTTTCAAATTAATGCATGTTGAGTTGATAAGATATAAGAGAAATTCCTTAATATATCCATTTGTGCATATAATATATCAAAAAAAAAAAAGTATTTAAAAGCACAAAGTGGTTAAGAATATCAATATAATGTTTTATTCAATTAGTCTATGTTACACTTGACATGTATATTATATATTATCCACACTATCCACACACTCACATAACATAATTGTATTTAAATCAAAAGTGTAACACCACCTTTTGTATTCCAATTGTTGTGGCAACTATTATATATACATGATTATGTGTAAATTTACGATTTTACGTTTGCCACAATGTGTTTCACTGGTGATTGGACATCTCTAAAATATTGGATTTCGTGAATTCCGTTGAATATCTATAGTACTTACACTTACGTAATTGGAGAGAAAGCTATCAGAGAAAAACGTCAAAAGTATCTAAATTTAATTAGTTTACTACTTACATTCTTTATTTTTTAATAAAAAGAGTGTGTTTTTTGTAGATGTTACACCCAACGAAATCAGAAATACATCATGTGATTCTGCATCATTAATCCACATAGTAACACACATACCATGTGTATACACGTGTTCAGTGAGTGCTTATTTGTATATATATATATATATATATATATATATATATATATATATATATATATATATATATATATATATATATATATGATGCAAAATCACGCGGTTTTTCTCACTAGATGTAACATCTCATAGACTAGAATATATTATATTTTAAAGGGTAAATAGCACTTGACCCCATGTGGTTTCACTATTTTGCACTTAACCCCATGTAGTATCAATATAGGCGGATAACCCCTTTTGGTTTATGATGAGTAGCTTTTGGTAATTTCAGTAACCAAAAGAGGTAAATGTCTATTTTGCCCTTTTATTTATCTCATACTTGTATTGACTTAGGGATGGCAACGGGTCGGTTCTGGGCCGGGTTTGTCTAAACCCAAGACCCGCCCCAACCCGTTTTAGTTTAAACCCAGACCCGTCCCAACCCAGATCACCCTAACTAAACGAGTCTGACCCGCCAGACCCGTTAACATACAAAAAAATTAATATTTTTTTAATTTTCATAGCATTTTGCTTGTATATTTTTACGAAATAAGCTCAATACTAGAACACAATATTTTAAAAAATCTCTACAAGTGATATAACATGATCAATAAAATTAGAATTAATTATATTTAACTTCGATAATAAGCAAAATTCAAAATGCAAGACAATTAGCGGTGGTCGACAAGTGATAAATATTACTCACGAGAAATGAGATTCGAAAAATAAAACATTGAAAATAGGAGAAATGAGATTCGGAAAATAAAACGTGAAAATAGGTAAATGAGAAAAGACAAGATGGAAATTGATAGTCTAATGAATGAAATCCGAATATATATATATATATATATATATATATATATATATATATATATATATATATATATATATATATATATATATATATATATATATATATATACGGGTCGGTTCTGGGTCAGTTCCAATAAGACCCGTAACCCGACCCAGAACCATCCGGTTCTAGAAACTTAAATCCATTACCCGACCCAGACCCGCCCTAAATGGGTCGGTTCTGGGTCCAAGACCCGCCAAACCCGTACTCAATGTCATCCCTATGTATTGTTTAGGTTCACTTCACTTGATAAACATTTAGGGCTCACATTATTTTATTATATGAAAATAACATAATGAACAAAATTTCATGTGTGATTGCGGAGGATTATATCCGAGCAAAACCTGGTGATGACAACTCCAACATAAGTTTTTAATTTTAATATACGTTTGTTGAATCTTTTTGTTATACATATTTTACTTTATTTATTTATTTATTGTCATTGTTCATCTGAATGTCCAAAAGATTTATTGTATAAATGCGAAATTTTCATTTTTACTTTTATCATTATATTTTGGCGGTAAAATAAAAAGACTTTGTTTCGAACTAATTTTAAAAATGAAAGAAAACAATAATTTCTAATTACTGAAAGCAAGCCCAACACTTGTGCGTGCGTTAACATATCTTAGTAATTTATGTATTTTTCTTATTTTACTAAATCACATATTTTTTAAATTGGCTTACTAAAATTTGTTTAACTAGTAGTTTAAAGAAATGAGAAATGAGCATGGGGTTCATACAAGAAGGGCAACATGGGTATTTTTAGAAATTTATATTAGGAAAAACTCCACCACTTGCGAATTGGGCGAGTGAAATACACTCAACTATTGAATTTCTTACAAAAGCTACTTATCATAAACCACAAGGGGGTTATCAGTCTATATTGATACCATATGGGGGTTAAGTGCAAAATAGAGATACCACGTGAGGGTCAAGTGCTATTTACCCTATTTTAAAATCAGTCAAAAAAAAAAAAAAAAAAACATATGTTATATATTTTTAATTCGTCATGATAAATTAATAGTGGAAATCCAGGCTGTTCCAATTTATTACCACCTGTCCACCTGTCCTAATCCGGTTAAATTTCGCCCATTCCAATTTTCACCAAATTTATTTGCTTTTGGGGAAAAAAAATGGGTGGTGATATACGCAGGCCAAATTAAACATTCAGGCACTTTTTTACCATGATTTTTTACCTTTTTACCATAACTATTTACCTTTTGTACTATTCCTACCCAATTAAAAATAAAAAAAAAAAAAAAAAAAATTAAATTTTTGTGCTCGTGCAAAAACACACGAGCATTTCAACAGTGCTCATCTGATTTCACACGAGCACTGTTGAAATGCTCGCATGTTTTTGCACGAGCATCTTATAAATAAAAAAAAAAAAAAAAAAAAACTAATAATAATCTGCTCGTGTAAAAACACACGAGCGGTTGCAAACTGCTCGTGTGATTTCACACGAGCACTTTGCAACCACTCGTGTGTTTTTACACGAGCAATTAAAAAAAATAAAAAAAATAATAAAAATGCCTGCTCGTGTGGATTTACACGAGCACAGTGGATGCGCTCGTGTAAATTCACACGAGCAGGCCAACGTGTGATTTTTTTCGTTTTTTTTTTCCGGATTCGTAATCTACATAACAAGAGGATCGTAAAAACGTAAAAATTACCTCCGATCTGTTGACGATTTGCACGGGCTTTGCGAAAGAAAATCGAAAGGTTGAGAGAGTTTTGAGTTTTTTTACTTTTTGTTTTTTGAAAAATGGTAAAAAATGTGCCTGAATGTTTAATTTTGGCCTGCACAAATCATTTCAGAAAAAAAATAATAATTAAAAAAAAAAAAAAATTCCTTGTTCTCCTTCTTCCAGTAAGGAACCCTATTCACCAAATTGCCATCCTCTCGTCCCCTAATTCCATAAAAGCTCTACACACACACATATATATATATATATATATATATATATATATATATATATATATATATATATAGAGAGAGAGAGACCTATGCAGTGTGAATCATATATCTCATAAAGGTAGCCTTTTCTCGGATCTTCCTCTGGATTCTGCAAAGGTCCCCTTTTTCTTCTTTTCTTTCTTTTTTTAATTAATTAATTAATTTATTTATTATGTAGTACTTTTTGTCATCTACTTCTGTTCGTATGCGTGAATTTTGATTTTCGATTTTTGCTTTTGTCTAAGATTTAATTTTATGAGGTCGAATTTTCCAGCAATTAATGGGTTATTGAATTGATCTAGTTCGGGTTTCGGGTTCAGTTTTTACTTTTCCGCGGTTTTTTTGTTTTGTTTTGATTTGAATTGGTTTGAACTGCTTCGGTTCTACTCTTTTAATGTGTTCTTCACATATAAAAATTATTTGTTGCTGCAAAGTAATATAGTGTTATGTGTGTTGTGTTCCGTTTGGTGGTTTTGGTTATGTTTCTGTAGAACATTCACAGTAATTTAGTGGTGCAATTTCTGATTAATTTATCGAGGTTTAATTTGGTTTGAGTGTTTTGAGTATGAGTTGGATTATGATTTGTAACTGGCTATTGAATTTGTTTTACTCTCTGATTTCATTATCTCGGGTTATTTACCTGTTTTTATTGATGATGCGATGTAGTCGAATTCCCAAAAAGCATGATTCTTGTTCTTAGATCAATCGACTTATCTGGATTCCGACGCCAATTTCCAGATACTGATTGAAATCTGTTTTCATAGTATTAACAGATGGAGCCACATAGCTTGGACCATGGCCACGTCATCGAAGTCCACGCTGACATAACTGCTACAGAGAGGGGTTCAATCGTGAGCAAGGCATGCGAGGGCGCGACTTGCGGTTTCTCCGACGCCAAATCCACTTCCAAAGACGCCCAGGAAAGATCCGCCTCGATGAGGAAGCTCTTCATCGCGGTCGCGCTCTGCATAGTCTTCATGAGCGTCGAAGTCGTCGGCGGAATCAAAGCCAACAGCCTCGCGATACTCACCGACGCTGCCCACTTGCTGTCTGACGTGGCGTCCTTCGCCATCTCGCTCTTCTCCTTGTGGGCCGCAGGCTGGGAGGCCACCCCGCGCCAGTCTTACGGGTTTTTCAGGGTCGAGATATTAGGGGCACTAGTATCGATCCAACTCATATGGCTCCTCACGGGCATCCTCGTCTACGAAGCCATAGTCCGAATCGTAACTGAAACGGGCGAAGTACAAGGTTTCTTGATGTTCTTAGTGTCGGCTTTCGGTTTGTTGGTTAATATCGTCATGGCTGTCATGCTCGGACATGACCATGGCCATGCGCATGGGCATGGGCATGACCATGGGCATGGGCATGGGCATGGGCATGACCATGGGCATGGGCATGACCATGGACATGGGCATGACCATGACCATGGGCATGGGCATGGACATGACCATGGATCCGAGGACGACCACTTGCACACGCACGAAGTGACAGTTACTCGGCATGGGCAAGACCATAGCGAGCCTTTGTTAAGCGAGTCGAGAGCTGCAGAACAAAAGAAGAAGAAGCAAAGGAACATAAACGTGCAGGGGGCTTATCTACACGTGCTCGGAGATTCGATACAGAGCGTGGGGGTTATGATCGGCGGTGCAGTAATCTGGTACAAACCCGAGTGGAAAATTATCGATCTCATCTGCACGCTGATTTTCTCTGTGATTGTATTGCTCACCACAATCAGGATGATCCGGAACATTTTAGAAGTTTTGATGGAGAGCACGCCGAGAGAGATCGACGCCACCAGGCTCGAAAAGGGATTGTGCGAAATGGAGGAGGTTGTCGCGATTCACGAGCTGCATATTTGGGCTATTACCGTCGGGAAAGTGTTGCTTGCTTGCCATGTTAAAGTCAAGCCCGAAGCAGATGCTGACATGGTGCTCGATAAAGTCGTCGACTATATCAGGAGGGAGTACAACATCAGCCACGTCACCATCCAGATTGAACGAGAATAAGTCCCGTTTTGCGTCTTCGAAAAAAAATTGTTGGGCTTATTTTCTGACTTGAGTAGTTATTGTTTGTTATTATTGGATGCTTGTTTTTTTTTTTAATTCTTGATTTAGCTTTCTCTGAATGGATTTAAAATACATGATTTTGCTCGATTCTCGAATTACATATTACATATTACATATGTCTATTTGTGGAATTCGAGTAGCGAAAAGTCGAAGATGGAGGCCTGTTGTAGTTTTGTCGTGGAGAATCCGGATGCTTGTGCAAGAACATCGAACTCTGTGATTGTTCGTTCTTTGCCGTTAGGGTTCATGTTCATCATGATTAAATCGAACTGCAGTTTGCTTTGAACTTCCGCCCGGTTTTCTGGGATTTCCGGGACGACCAACTCTACTATTATTACCTTGCCGTTTTCTGGTAGTGCATTGTAGCAGTTTTTCAGTATTCTTACACAGTTGTCATCATCCCATGAATGAAGCATCCACTGTTTTATAAGATTTGTGTTAGAATAATTATTTACAGGCAAAAACAAAAAAAGAAAAAGAAAAAAAAGAACTGACCTTGAGATAGATTGCATCTCCCTTGGGAATACTTATGAACATGTCTCCTGAGATATACTCTATTCCTGCAAGAACATGTTACGATGTCAAATTTAACGGACCGAACCGAACCGAACTAAACAAAGATTTGGTACGTGCCGATTACCTAACCGGGAATTTGGTTCGGTATTCGATTTTTTTTTTATTATTATATATATATATATATATATATATATATATATATATATATATATATATATATATATATATATATATATATATATATATATATATATATATATTTGCATATGAACTATTAGAATTTAAACTAAAATCTATCAAACTTTTCAATATTTTAAATAAAATTTTGGGAATTCGGTTATTTACCGAACCGAACCACATATTTCGATTCGGTAGACGGCATGAAATTTCGGTGTACCGAGATTTTTGTACGGTTTTACCGAATGAATGCCCCTAAATTTACTTACAGGAAAAGTTTTTTCCGTAAGACAATACATAGTTGAGGCGAGTGGTTGTAATTACCCAAACATTAGTTTTTTTTTTTTTTTTTTGCAATTTGACCTTACCTCAGGGGTAACCGTAATTTGCGATTTATATTATTATGATTTGCATAAGAATTTGCCGGAGTTGATTTATAAAACAGTTATAGTTACCTGGATAAATAGATTTGTTGTTGTCAATGACAGAAGCTAAATCAAAGTTAATACCCTTGATATTCGGATATTTTCCGACTATCGTATTCAGAACACTACCATCGCCACCGCCGACATCGACAATAGACTCGAGCCCTTCAAATCCTCCGTAAGTATCCATCAATTTCTCCATAAACATAGAGTTGTAGTTACTCATCGAATTCTTGAAAAGCTGGAAATAACTCGGATTCTTCTTCACTACGTACTCGCTAGCATCCATTCCGTAAGCCCTGTTGAAGGGGGCCAACCCCCCCTCTATAACGGCATCCTTCATGTGGTGCCACGTGTCCATCATGACCTTGTCCTGGTTGAGTAGAAAAAGTGGGGCTAAGGAAACTCCGTTTGCATTGGCTACGAAGTATTTCGAGACGGGCCCTAACGAGTAGAGTTTTTGGGAGCCGTTTGAGACGGAGCATGTTAGAATGGAGTAGCTGGCGAGAAGGGCGAGCATTCGGTCCAGTAGGTTTGAAGCGGCGTGGGGGTTGTGGCAGTTGGGAATTTGAGATGCTATTTGGAAAGAGGAGAGCGGGCCGTGGGGCCCGGCCCGGTGGATGATTTCGAGTACGTCGAGCTCTATGCAGGCTTTGAGGGCCATCGGTAGTACCGAGGCGTTCACGAGGTGGATTGCGTACGAGGATTGGCCGTCGTCGTTTTGTGTTGGAGGATTCATGATTTTTCCTGTTTTTTTTTCGGCTCTCTTTGGTTGTTATTTGTTAGTTAATATATAGAAATGTTCATGGTTGAAACTCTGTCTCTCATTGGTTGAAAAAAAACAATAGAAAAATTAAGAAAAGAAAAAAGATTGGTTTGATTTTTCTAAACAAATGTAGAGAAGGAAAATTAGGATTTGGCCTTTGACTGGGATTTTGCTACGCAAATGATCACGTGTCCTACAATTGCAAGTAAAGTAGTGTAGGTTGAGAATAATTTTGAATTTTGTTATTATCGACTGTATTAATTAATAAATGTTTAACTGTAGTAAGTGCTCCTTATAAGTTGAATTTTGGATTGGAGACTTTAAAGTTTTTTTGTATAAAAGAACCCCTACACGCAGGGCCGTTCCTGAGAATTCGGGGGCCCTAGGCGAGACTTAAAGAACAACTTAAAACGGGGGCCTTATTTGACAAATCTCAAAAAACGATGGAATAAAAGATTAGGGGGTTCAGGGGCAGTGCCCCCGAAATATTTTTTGAAATGTATGAATATAAAATAACTTAAAATATGAAAAAAAAATAATCAAAATTAACAGAATGATTTGCTATTTTTTGAAATGTATGAATATAAAATAACTTAAAATATGAAAAAAAAAAAATAATCAAAATTAACAGAATGATTTGCTGGTTCACTTCCTCCGGTGACTTCATAAATATTTATAAAACTTAAATACTGTAATGGTGCAACTCCTTCAAGTAAGTCGTTGAAGAAGAAGAAAACAATTGAAGATGGTGTTGATACGTTTGAGATGTCAGATGATGGAGCAACACAAATGTCAAGCACCAAGGTGTCAATAATTTAAGTTCTCTATATACATCTTCATTTAAGATGAGATTCCAATAATAAAGCTTCCCAGAACAACATGAGAAGCACCCAAGTTGAAAAGGAAAAAATGAAAATAATTTGCTTAATGCTTCAATTGGTGGATTCACAAATAATAAATGAAGCAGGGTAAGAAGTTTCGTAAAATTAATAATTTTAAGATGCATGCGGTCGGATGTGATGATAGATAAAAAATTGTGGGTGTTTCTGCAATTTACGAAAGTTCTAACAGCAGGGAAGAGTTTTTTCAATAATTACAGTTTGACCCCGTTGTGGCTATAATGCAATTTCCGGAAGTTTCTCAGTCGGTATGAGTTTTTTCAATAATTACAGATTGACCCCGTTGTGGCTATGATGCAATTTCCGGAAGTTTCTCAGTCAGGGGAGTTTTTTCAAAAATTATAGATTGACCCCCGTTTAGAGTGTTTTTCTACTAAGTGAGAGAAAGATGGGGGTTGAAACCCATAGACTATTTAGATATTTTCATATTAGAACTTTAGCAGGGAAGATTTTTTTCAATAACTACAGTGTGATCCCCGTTATGGCTATGATGCAATTTCCGGAAGTTTCGTAAACTGGCAGGAGTTTCTTCAATAATTACAGTTTGACCCCGTTGTGGCTGTGATGCAATTTCCGGAAGTTTCTCAGTCAGGTGAGAGTTTTTTCAATAATTACAAATTGACCCCCGTTTTGAGAGTTTTCTGCTAAGCGAGAGAAAAATGGGGGATATATATAAAATATTAAGGAAGAAACGTAAAAACTTTACGGGATAGATAACATAAGTAGACGAAAAGTCTAAGACTCTTGAGTTACTTGAGTTAAAAACTTAAAAGGTAATCAAAATTATAGAATCCTTTTTAATATCAATCTCCTCTATAAAAGTCACGTTATTAATTGATTCACATCAGAATTCGGTTGTCAGGAAACAAAAAAATTCTCGATTGAAAAAAAACTTCTCCACCATCGAGTTTTTCACAAGTTAGTCGAGATCAAGTTTCAATTGAAAAAAAAAACTTCTCCATCATCGAGTTCTTCACAAATTAGGGGATATTGTGATTAACAGCTCCTAACGCGTTGAGCAGGCTTTGTTTGTTTGTTTGTTTTTTTTTTTTTTTTTTTTTTCCTTTTTTGAGCAGGCTTTTTATTTGTCAGACAATGGATCAAGCGTCATGTTCAATCGGAAAGGGCAAAAAAAGATTGTATCAATCTATATGCAGTATAGACGATATTGATGAATGCACAACTAATCGTCAATATGATATTTTCAGTGTTCTAAAAATCGGCTGAGGCGGCCGATTAATCGGTCTCCGAGGCGGAGGCGGTCCAAAACCTTTACGATTTTAGTGTAAAGGTTTGAAAAATCGATTTTTTGCCTGTGAGGCGGTCTTAGCGATCTGAGGCGGTTCGAGGCGGTCTGAGGCGGTCAAACTCGATGGAAAAAATCGGTCAAAAATTGGTTTTTTTTTTTTTTTTTATAATTCAAAATAAAAGTTGGATTTTAATAAAAGAAAAAGAGTTTATGCCTTATTTTGTTTATGTTAATTGTTATTGTTAAAAAACTAATGATGTATGCCAGGAATGTTCAAGAACAAATGTAAATTCAAAAAAATTGTTTTTTTATTTATATTTTATAAGAATATTTATTTATTATGATCTTATGATTATTAAACTTTTATTATATTATTAGGATATATATATGATGGAGATAGAACTATGTTTAAATATATTTTTTATATATGTTTGGAGTATTTATAAATAATATTTAGAAATATATTATATTAAATTTTAAAAACCGATTTATTTCCGATTAATCACCGCCGCACCGATTAATCGTGAGTCGGTGCCTGGCCGACTCGGACCCAATTACCGCTTTTTACAACCTTGGATATTTTAGGTAAAATTACTTACAGAGTTTCACTATTTTTAATTATTTTTCTTTTGTTAATACAATACAATATTTATTTTTTTAATTACAAAATTATTTTCTAAATTTATATGTTTGTATTTCAAGATTTTGAAGTTGATGGGATGGTGAAAATATGATTACACCAATTACAAATAATGAGACTTCACAAAACAATATACCAGATAAATTGTTTCTTATATTTAGTAGAATCATTTTTTTGCATATTCAATTGTTTAACAGACTTAAATTCAGTATTAATGCATCTGTTTTATTAAAAAGACGCAGTTGATATCGACCAAGAAGCTGAAGATCAGGATTTTGATGAACTCATGCCACTTTCAAATGACGGTATGATATAAAAATGTCTGTACTACATCGTCTATCATTAATTGTTATATTTGTTAATAATATATGTTATTAGAACAGCGGAATATTTGGACATTGGTGATCCAACTTGGGAATGCATTTATTGTGGTGCAATGATGTGGTACGATGAAAGACTACATAAGCACAGAAGTAAAACACAAAACCCAAAATTCTCATTATGTTGTAATCAAGGAATGATTGAACTCCCACTCCCACTGATCACAAATTGTCCCGAAATTCTTAATAATCTTTTCTTTGAGCGTGATGCCAAAAGTAAATATTTCATCGAAAATATTCGAGCATTCAACATGATGTTTTCATTTACATCACTGGGAGGAAAAATTGATTATACAGTAAAATGATGGAAATGCGGCACCAACATTCATTAAGTGCGGTGAAAACTATCACAGAATTGGAAGTTTAGTTCCAACAGAAGGTTCCACGCCAAAATTTGGCTAGTTATATATATTTGACACTCAGAACGAAGTGTTAAATAGGACCCATGTCGTAAGGTACACCATGAAGTCTTTAATCATAAAAGAATAAATTTACTAAATTATTACATTGTATTATATTTTAATGTGTACTATCTTATGTTATTAATAGAATGGAATCAGGCAGCAGCGCATTGCGAGATTCTATTGTTAATGATATCAAAGACATGCTAGATCAATGCAATCCTTACGCACAATCTTATCGGATGGTTAGAGATAGATTTGAAGATGCAAACTTCCATGATTTGAAACTACGACTTATTGGAAAAAGAGGTTTTGATGGAAGAACATATAATCTTCCTACTGCATATGAAGTAGCTGCACTCATAGTTGGTGATTTCGATTCAGCTGATGCCGATCGAGACATTATAGTGGAAACACAGTCTGGTTTATTACAACGTATATCTGCGTTAAGCCTTGCTTATCTTCCATTGCAATATCCTCTATTGTTTCCACGCGGAGAAGATGGCTATAGAGATGATATTTCCCTAAAAGATAACATCACTTCATCGTCCAAGGGAAGACACAAAGTTACAATGAGAGAATTATTTGCATATAGGATTCAACAAAGAAAGAGCGAGCATGGTATTATGTTAAGTTCGAGAAAATTATTCCAACAATTGTTGGTTGATGGTTTTAGCATTATTGAGGCATTCCGTTCGCTATATATCCAAACACATCAGAAACAATTGAGGGTTGAAATGTATAAAAGGCTGTCAGAAGCAATCAGACGAGGAGATTCGGATCCATCAACGACTGGAAAACGTATCATATTGCCTGCATCATTTACTAATGGAGCACGGTATATGATCCAAAATTATCAAGATGCAATGGCGATATGTGGATGGGCTGGGTATCCCGATTTGTTTGTTATATTCACGTGCAACCAAAAATGGATAGAAATAACAAGGATCCCACGAGATCAAAGTTTGAAATCTGAAGATAGACCCGATCTTATTTACCGAGTTTTTAAAATCAAACTCAATCATTTGATCAAGGAGATAAAAGGGGGACAAGTGTTCGGAAAAGTCAAATCAGGCATGTACCAAGTTTTATATGCATCAAATTAAAATCATTAATTCTTTTTTTCAAATTTATTCTATTAAAAAATATTTAAAACTAAAAAGAATTTCCAAAAGGAGTCAAATATTTATGGTGAAATCTTGAGATATATATTTATTATAAATTTGAGATGAACGATCAGTTATGATACTATTTGATGTTTAATTTTTCTTTGGCTCCTTTAGGTAGGGGAAAGGAAAATAGAATAGGGTTAACCTGATTATGGAATTGGATATTCAATAATTTGAATTTTCGTGATGTATGTGAAGGGTTCGTGGATTATTCCTGTTCCGTTTATTTTTTCGATTTCTTTTTTAATTTCCAGTATTTGTTCATGTGCACGCGTTGCAGTAGGGAGTTTCGTCGAAAGGAACTTGCTGATTTATTTATGATTTTTTTTTCTCTGCGGTTTTTGCATTTCAATAAAATTGTATTTGTTTTTTTTTAGTTAGGTAAATCTATTTAATTTTTATTGTCATCTTTTGTAAAACCGTCTGCACATCTCACATTATTTGTTGCCATTTTTTCACTCTACACATGTTCATACTTTCCAAAATTTCTCGACAGTTTTTTGTTCTTTTTATTTCCCTACAGTTTGACAAACATTTAGAGGTCTAAAAAACTCATGTTGTTATTAGATAAAGATACCCTATATTTTCTGAAATTTAAATTTTGATACTGATTTCTGTAATTTAAATAATACAGTCACATGTTCTATATAAGCATTCCCTTATACAAATATACTAATATGATTTATTCTTCTCACTATTATTATTTGGTTTTTGATGCAGTCATCTACACGGTCGAATTTAAAAAACGAGGGTTACCACATGCTCATATTTTAATTTTCTTGCATCCCGATAACAAATGTCAAAATTCAGAAGATATTGACAGAATTATATCTGCTGAAATTCCGGATGAAGATGAAGACCCTATACTTCATAGTTGTGTAAGTTCTCTCATGATTCATGGATCATGTGGTGTAATGAATCCAAATGCTCCCTGCATGCAAATGGAAGGTGTACGAAGCACTTCCCAAAACAATTTAGTGATGTAACAACGCATGATGATGATGGTTATCCATTGTACAGAAGGAAAGACAATGGAAGAGTTATTAAAAAGGGTAAAGATTTTCTTGATAATAGATATGTGGTTCCTCATAATCCATATTTGATGAAAATATATAAGGCACATATCAATGTTGAGTGGTGCAATCAATCGAGATCAATTAAGCACCTCTTCAAATATGTGAACAAAGGTAATGATCGTGTCACTGCGAGTTTTTATCAGGATTCGGCGAACAACAACCCGCAACACCAAGATGAAATAAAGGTATACTACGATTGTAGGTACCTATCACCATGTGAGGCAGTATGGAGGACTTTTTCATTTGATGTTCATTACAGAGAACCGGCTGTTGAACGTTTGCCAATTCACTTGCCTGATGAACAAGTTGTTGTTTTTGCTGATGATGAGCCTATAGAATGAATTATTGACAGGCGCTATATACACCAATCAAAGTTTTTGGCATGGATGATAGCAAACAAAAAATATTCTGAAGCAAAAACACTTATATATGCACAATTTCTTACGAAATTTGTTTGGAAACAACCTCGACATGAGTGGTCTCCACGAAAGAAAGGGTTTGCAGTTGGCAGAATTCATTTTTTACCTCCAGGAAGTGGCGAAATATATTATTTGAGAATCTTACTCAACATAGCTAAAGGTCCGTCTTCTTATGAGGAGTTAAGAACAATCAATAATGTTCCTTATCCTACGTTTAAAGATGTTTGCTATGCTATCGGTTTATTAGATGATGATAAAGAGTATATTGACGGAATTGGAGAAGCAAGTGAATGGGGGACCGGTAACTTTCTAAGAAGAATGTTCACAATTTTACTGTTGTCGAATCAAATTTCTAGACCATAAGTGGTTTGGAATGCAACATGGCATCACTTAAGTGATGATATCTTACACAGACAAAGATCAATACTTCAATTTCAAGGTAACTTTTTTTTTTTCCTTTGTAATAAAAATTACAAAACTTTGCTGTAGCATTGTTTAAAATATTATTTTCAATTTTTGTCAAATTTTGATATCCTATATATTTTTTAAAATATTATTTTCGGTTTTTAATCAGAATGTTTATCTCCTACATATTAGTTTCAACTTCTTATCCAATTTCCTAAATATTATTTTCCATGTTCATCAGATTTTAATATCCTTAATATTATTTTCGATTTTTATCAAATTTTTATCTCATAAATATTATTTTTAATGTTTATCAAATTTTTATCTCCTAAATATTATTTTCATTTTTTATCAAATTTTTAATTATCTCCTAAATATTATTTTAAATATTATTTTCAAATTTTATCAAATTTTATCTCCTAACCATTATTTTAAATATTATTTTCGATTATTATCAATTTTTTAATTTGTTTTTAATTAAAATTACACTTTGTCATTCTAATATATATTTTTTTGTATTACAGAGTTGCATCTTACCGAAGATGAGTTGAAAATTTTGCTCTAGCGGAGATAGAGAATATTTTGAGGAGCAATAGTAGGAGTTTTGGCTGAATTTCCAACAATGCCTTCCCCAGATATGTCTCTGCTGACACAGGTACAAAATAGAATTATCTTTGATGAGCTTAATTATGACAGAGTTGCATTAGCTGCTGAACATTCTAGAGTATTAACATGTCTTGCTGAAGAACAAAGGGCTATCTATGAGTAGGATCCATAACAAACAAGAGGGTCTCTTTTTCTTGTATGGATATGGTGGTACTGGTAAGACATTTGTTTGGAGAACACTCTCAGCAGCTCTAAGATCAAAAGGTGAAATTGTGTTGACGATTGCTTCGAGCGGGATAGCAGCCTTACTCATTTCTGGTGGAAGAACAGACACTCGAGGTTTGCGATCCCATTTAACCTTAATGAAGATTCTACTTGCAACATTGCAGTCGGGACCCCGTTATCTGAGTTAATAATCAAATCTAAACTCATTATTTGGGATGAAGCTCCAATGATGCACAAACATTGTTTTGAGGCTGTAGACAGATCTTTAAAGGATATATTAAGGGACATCGATCCACAGAGAGAATACACACCTTCCGGGGGAAAGTAGTTGTTTTGGACGGTGATTTTAGACAAATACTACCAGTTATACCAAAAGGATCAAGACAACAAGTTGTATCAGCCGCTCTTAATTCCTCATATTTATGGAGTGATTGTGAGGTTTTAACCTTAACTAGAAATATGAGGCTTCGTTCAGGAAATTCGAATTATGAAGAAATAAAGAGCTTCTCTGATTGGGTATTGAGCATAGGCAACGGTACTAATGGTGATCCTAATGATGGTGTCGTGGATATTGAAATTCCTGATGATCTACTAATAAAGTAGTCAAGTAACCCGTTGGCTTCTATTGTAGAAGAAATTTATCCATCATTTCTTACCAAATTGAATGATCATAATTATTTTGAAGAAAGAACGATACTGGCACCGACAAATGAGATCGTTGAAGTTGTAAACGATTACATGTTATCTTTGGTTCCCGATGAAGAGAAAACCTATTTGAATTTTGATAGCCCGTGCACAGCCAATAGCAGTTTTCATACTATTCAAAATGACATTCATACACCGGAATTTTTGAATTCTCTTACATCGTCAGGTATACCAAACCATAAATTGAAACTGAAGAAAGGTGTTCCAATAATGTTGTTGAGAAATATAGATCAGTCATCAGGATTGTGCAATGGCACAAGACTCTCAATTACTCGATTAGGAAATCGTGTTTTGGAAGCCCAAATTATCTCAGGTATTAACATTGGACATAAGGTTTTAATTCCAAGATTGACGTTAACACCATCAGATTAGAGAATTCCTTTCCACTTTCAACGCCGACAGTTTCCTATTTGCCTTTCCTTCGATATGACTATAAACAAAAGTCAGGGACAATCTCTCCAACATGTTGGTGTTTATCTTCCGAAACCCGTTTTTTTCACATGGCCAGCTATACGTTGTTGTTTCAAGGGTTACCAAGTGTAGTGGTTTGAAAATACTTATAACCGACAAAGAAGGCCATACTTCAAATATTACAATTAATATTTTTTACAAAGAAGTATTTCAAAATTTACGGTGAGTATTTACTAATTGCTCAATATTTTGAGGTATAGAGATCGATAGTTAAGTTTATCTATAGTTAAGTTAAGTTGCATCTTAGAGTTTTATTTTTCTCGCTTATTTATTAATTCAAAATTAATAATCACTAACTATGTTGGTGAAATTTGAATTTTTGACGATAGATTAGCATGTTAAACTGAGAGTCGTGATCAGTAGTAGCTTTTTTTTCAAAACATATAAAACTTATATTTTTTGTAATTAAAATATTTATTAATGGTGTTTGAATAAAAAGTTGGACTATATGAATAGTTTGTTTTGCCTTTAAAATAAGTAGCATGTTTGTTATTTTCCCAATATGTATGATCTCCTTCGTTTGTTGTTAATCTTTAGAAGAGTAGCAGGATTGAATAAATAATGTATTGTTTTCTATTTACAGTGGCAAATAGGAAATCAGTTGTTGACGACCCTATCATGAAAATCCACTGCTATCATCAAGCAAGGTATAATAGTTTTTAACTTTATTGTTGTTAATCTTTAGTTTCCTTGCAATTAGATATAAAACTTGCTATCTTGGCTTTATCTGAGGTCAACATAATGTATGTGCTTTAGTATTTCAAATTATTTGTGTTGTGATATTAATCATAAGTTTGGTAAGAACTATTATGTCTCTTGATTGTGGTTATTAAGTATCTAAGTGTATTACTATGTATATCATATATGCAGTTGTATGAACACTCAATGCAATACATTGTGATGGTAGTCAATTGGTGTAAGGGATGCAGTAAATAGTTTCTATGGTTGGACTTGCAATCATGGCATTTTTGTTCCTGCACGAGCTGACATATTATATTTCGATACACTGTACATCAGGTTCGTTTTGTTCGTTTACATAGTTTTTTTTTATTCTTACAGTAGCTTGTCATTATGGTTCTTAATATGGGATATAAAAACTTGGCAGATGTCAGTTGATTTAAAACGTGGAGAAACGCTTCCAATCCATATAAATATTACCTTCCCCTCTTTGCCTTGTGATGGTTAGTCTTTTTAACCTCTGTTTTTCATTATCTTTTCCTATACCACTCCTTCAGTCAAATCATTGGTTTGATGTGCTTCAGTGAAACTCTTATCTTCCTAGTGTAGTCACATTTTCCACGTCTTATTTTACTATGTGTGAATCTTTTCAGTTCTAAGCGTCGATGCAATATAATTGCTATGTCGGGGAAGCATGAAGTTGATCTTGACAAAAATATATGGAAGGTTAGGAGAAGGGCTTAGTTACGATGCAAGATGCAGAGATAGCCTTTTCCGATGATATGTTGTCGAAAAAATTTGCTTATTTTTTATTTTTTGTTTTGTGTAGTAAGTATACTTAGTTTACTATGTTCCGCTAATGAATTATTAATGAATGATTGTGATAAAATTTTCATCATACAAATACATCAAATGTTTGTGTATATATTTACAACATCAAAACATGCAATTTGTTGTCCCGTGCATCGCACGGGTACAATTACTAGTATTTATAAAACTTAAATACTCTAATGGATATTGATTCATATTTTAGGTATAAAAATAAATAATTAAGACATTATAAATTTATTATTTAGGGGCCCCAAAGTTAAGAAAATTGTAAAAATATTTATTGATATTTATTTTAAATCTATACTGATGTTCCAAAATATTATATATAATAAATTTTACAACATAAGTATTAATATATAAAGTGTATATAAAATAATTTGGGGGCCCCAAATTTTCGTAAAAATCCGGGGGCCCTAGGCGACCGCCTACTTCGCCTCCCCTCAGAACCGGCCCTGTCTACACGGATGATGTATGTGCATCGGTGAACTCCATTATTGTACAATTTTTTTATACAATATTTTGTATACAATTTCTTTTATATTTCTCCATGATAAATTTATATAGATTTAAGATTGTTAGCCTGGGTTTGGCAGCAATTGTCCATGTGGTGGAGGCCCGGGTATGGGCGGCCCACAATCGAATGCCGTATGCGCTTGTGTGTGTTGAATGCACTATAAGGCTAGGGTTTGCGCCTTTCCTAAGACCAATTGGTTGTAGTACAACTGGTAGCGCCTGAGGTCCTACAGAGAAGTATTATGGGCCAAGCCCTCCAACCCATCTAGAAGTATTATGGGCCAAGCCCCCCAACCCCATCTATGCTGACGAAATTCCTCATCCTCGATCGACAAGGGGTAGGGGTGAGAAAAAAAATTGAGAAACCGAAAACCGAAAAAATCGAGTCGATATGCACCGTCCCGACTTAAAACTGCATATACGGTAATTTTTTTTTTGAAAAAACCAAATATATTGGTTTGTGTATGGAGAATAAAAAAAATTACCGAAGCGAACCGATTCATACAAAACGGCATTTTTTTGATATATAGTGTAAATATTCACCTTTTTTCCCTAACGCGCCTCTGTCCTTCGAACGCCTCCATGTGACAAGTTTTTTATTAGTTTATTTTGGCATGTGACATGTTCTTTATTAGTTAATTTTGGGTTGTTATTTGTTAAATTTTCAAATAAATTTAATGCAAGTCCAAATTCACTGTTAATCAAATATCGGTTTTATGTCGAACCGATACATGAAACCAACCGGACCAGATTATTATTGAAAACCAAGACCCGAAATTTATTCTTAATGGTTACACGTGGCGTTGACCAATCAAATTACTGGTCTATATATATAAATCCCTCAAAACTATTTCATCTTACCACCTTCATACATCTTCTTGTTTTTTCTTTTCTTTTTTTCTACAGGTACCACTATTTTCTCAATAACTCAATCACTTTTTATAATTACTAATTTATCATTTGATTTATAATAAGCATGCATTTTGTTATTTATTATTATAATTGAGGAGGTTTTTGTTTGTTAATTAATTACTTTTATTTATTTGATCCAGGAGCAAAATGAGTGAGGAGAACAAAGCAGATTCGATGATGTCGTCGCCAACGAAGAGCGGTAGCGCTCCGCGGTTGAACGAGAGAATCCTCTCGTCTTTATCGAGGAGAGCTGTTGCTGCCCATTCTTGGCATGATCTTGAGATTGGTAATTACTTAATTAATCACAATTATCATCACTAATCCAATTATTATAAATCATGCATGTGTGTTTCTTGCAGGACCTGGAGCTCCGCAAATTATTAACGTTGTACGTTGTACTCTTTTTTTTCGTCATACGAATCAATCATAAATTAATAATATACAATAATTCAAAAAAAAATGCAATTATTATAATTCATTCTTTCAGGTGATTGAGATACCGAAAGGGAGCAAAGTGAAATACGAACTTGACAAGAAAACCGGTCTCATCAAGGTATGATATATATATATATATATTGTATAGATAATTGTATACTGTGATCTGATCTTTAAGGTTAAAATATATAAAAATAAATAATAATTATATGATCTGCCAGGTGGATCGTATATTGTATTCATCGGTCGTATATCCTCACAACTACGGCTTCATTCCTCGATCCCTTTGTGAAGACAACGACCCTATGGACGTTTTAGTCATCATGCAGGTATATGAAATTAATCAATTTTATAAATAAAAAAAGTTGTTATAATTAATTATGATGTAACAAAATTTGCCTTTCAAACAGGAACCTGTAGTTCCGGGCTGTTTTCTTCGAGCCAGGGCGATAGGTCTCATGCCAATGATCGATCAGGTAATTAATCATTAATTTATTACTGAGTTACTAAATCAAAATGAAATTAATCATCATTGCATAATCTTGAATATATGTTCAGGGAGAAAAAGATGACAAGATAATTGCGGTATGTGCAGACGACCCAGAGTACCGCCACTACACTGATATCAGCCAGCTCCCGCCTCATCGTCTCACTGAAATCCGACGCTTCTTTGAAGATTGTATCCTTTTAACTAAACCACTTTATTTATTCTTTGACTTTTTTTTTCCCTATATCAGTCAATATACTTTTTTTTTTCGATTTTTTGATTTTCTGAACGAGTATTTTAGATAAGAAGAACGAGAACAAAGAGGTGGCGGTGGACGACTTTTTACCTTCGTCGACAGCCTTGGAAGCAATCCAATACTCCATGTAACTTTCTTGAATTTCCCCTTTGCATTGTAAATAATTATCTGTGATAAATAGAACCCTAATTCTGTAAATTGTTGTACAGGGACCTCTATGCTGAGTACATCTTGCACAGTTTGAGAAAGTAAATACAGGCTGCCCCATTTTGGTCATTTTATCATACAACATCTGTGTTGTGAAATTCTTTTTATTTTTTATTTTAATCTTTTATTAGCTATTTATTTTGAAAGCTTATACCTAAAACAGAAATTGGCATTTTTCTTTTATTCATTTGATTGAATTAATTGACTTTTTTCACCTGTTTCAAACGCTACAATATCGAAAACAAAATCACAAAATGGAACTTTTAATCCATCATCAGAAGAGAAGTGTACAACTATTTGAGAGAACGGAATTCGAGTTTCAAGGGATATGTTGCCATCGGAGCACAAAATAAATAACATTAAAGTAAAATTATTCGGCATAGTGTCAATACAGCGAATGCTGCAATTTCCAATAATTTCTGAATATGGCTCTTAATTCGGAGTTTAATAAATAGAAAGCATACGGAACGAAAATGTGAAGAATAATACTCATACTTCAATTATGCACTGGCGATGAAACTAAACAAAAAGGGGAGGTAATAAGTCTTCAGCGCTGGTTAAAGAGGGCTCTGCCAATAATACCAGTGGCCTCGATGTAGCGCTCGATGCACCTCGATATGCAACTGCTTTCGCTCCCACTCAGACTGCTCCCAGGTTTTGTGATGCACTTCTCAAAGCACTTTCCTCGTACAGTCTGCAATTACATTTATTATTACAGGGCGCATGTAATAAGTACATTATATCAAGAATATAATATTAAAATGCACATAGAAGATATTTAGTTTATAATTGTCACCCTACAATTTTATTCCAAACAGAGCCCCGAAAAGAAATTAATGATCAAGTCTAGAATCGAGACATAGTGATAAAATAAAATAATAGAACTATGTTATGGATCAAACGAATTTGACAAAATGACGTTAACATCATGTTAGTTTGACAATGATCGTGTATAGCTCGAACATAATTTCTTAATATAGTTTTAGAAGTTGCCGAAGACAGATTTAAGTAATCATGAAACCTAAATTGGTTTGTGACCAAAGTATACTCTGAATTCGTCTGCAAATGATTATATTACAAAATTTGGATCTCAAGGCACTTAATATTTCACCATCCATTGCCCCCCCGTCAAATCTCATAGAAAAGCTAGCTACCTCTTCACGCATTGTTTTCGACCAAAACAAGCAATAATATTGAAAGCATTTCTGCTCCGTACCTTTATACGCTCTCTTAACATCATTACCAAAATAAAAAATAATAATCTAAGTAGATGGCCGAAAAACTCAAGGCTCATTGAATTTATTCACATCCCTTTGACTTTCCGCAGTCGGCTCTAATAAAACAAAGACGACAACTAGATATTGAATCCATTCAGCTACATTATTCGTATTACAATACGATGAACAATGACCTAAAATCTCGTATGATATTTAATGTTACTTGTTTTTATGAAGATTGATTGAACTCACACTCTATTTCTATTCCTACATGTTTAAACTGTGATATCTAAACAAACCAATCACAGTTATAGCTTAGTCAGTCGAAAAATCTCCTTAAAGCAGAGTATATTTCAATAACTTGCTTTAAATCGAAGAGCTACTTTTTGCAGAGTTACCAACCAAGAGAGAATTGATGGTTTTACAAACATTAAAGCACCTTTCAGTAGACCCGTAACTTTCTTTAAATCGGGGACTTGCCTTGTCCAAACTCATTTGGAACTAATTCATGGTTAGGTGCAAACAAAATTTTAGGTATTCGCCCAAGGGGGAAAAATAGGAATTAACTTCAATAGAGATTAGATTTACGAAAAAAGTCGCTTCCCATTTGCACATGAAAACCACAAAACCAAAATCAAACATGAAATACAGCCCTGTTTCCATATTCGAAAAAAACAAATATCACAAAGGCAGAGAGGCGGTGGTTAGTTCATCAGTGCAACGCCGATTTCATAATTTCTAATCTGAATCTGCCTTCGAGATAAACTAAATTCCATAAACCGGTCAAAATCCCCAAACAAATTAGGGTAAAATCTGACAAATACCAACCGATTTAAAGAACATATTCCATTTTGCTCAAAGTATATGACCATTTACCGACGAATATTACAACACAATATTCAGATACAAGAGGCGAGAATAATTTATAAAGAACAGAAATTGATTGATACCTCGAGAAATTCTTCGGCATAAGCTTGAGCGAGCTGAAGCTTGAGCTGATCCATCAAATCGTCCTGGGAGAATTTCGGTGAAGATCCGCTTGATGGTGACGAGAATGAATCCATCTTAATTTTCCCCTCTTTTTTTTCTCTTCCCCAAAACTATAAACCCTAATTCAATGTGTGCCGCTGCCCCTCTGCTAATTCGTCTCTAAAACCCTTGCCTTGTTAGTTACTCTCTTCTCGACCACCGCCTTCATTTATTTTCACTCAAGTTATTATTATTTTATTAATGTTTTTTTCTTTTTCGCCCTATTTTTTTAATTATAATTTTTCCCTATAGGTATATGATTATAAAAAATAAAATAAATCAATTAATTAAAGGCCACATTTGCTAATGAGGATCAATTTTTTTTCAAATAGTTCGAACATAGTTCTTATTTACCCAAAGTTCAAACAACCCGTCAATAACAAGAGTAAATATCTTGTTGCTTAAATTTCATCACTCAAACCCTAATTTTACTTCAATTTCATTTTTCTTCTGCAATGTTGTTGCTAATATTATTGTGTTAAACGGTCAACGTATCAGCATCGAAGATTTGAAGGTAATTTGTATCCCCAAGTACTTATATTTTGATTATTTCATGTTTGTTTCTTCAATTACATATTAAAAAATCCTAAAAATAGTATTGTAGGTCTTTCTTTTCGAACATACGTTGCGCTGCTTCCACACCCAAAATAGGAGTCCAACACTAATCTTCACTCGCATCTTTAGCGTGACAACCATTTGTCGACACTCGTTCTGGGCGTGAAATTGAGAAATGGACCACTGATTGAGGCGTGAAACAAGGGTATCCACAACCAGTTTGGGCGTCGCCACCTCGGCTTCACACCTAAACTAGGCCCGCTTTAAAAAAAAAATTTTATTATGTGTTTAGTTGTCATAGACTCATAATCTAGTCTATTTTAATTTGAAAAAAATCGATAAATATTAAAGATCAAGTTAATAGTAGATATTATTGTAAACATATAAAGAGCATATACTTGTCATTTCTTTTTTTGGACCCTTCTCGATTTTGATTGGCTTATAAAGCCCAACAAAACCAATCAATTAAAATGAGGCCCAGTCCAATTTCCAGTTATTTTACATCAAAGATTCATTCACAGTGTTCAATTAATATTTTTCCCTTTTCATTTTTTCTTCTTTTCATTTTTTTTTTTCAAGCCCTAGAAATGTTTTGCTCTAATTAAAATGTGTTTGAACATGCATTTCAAAAATAATAATGTAGGCCAAATGATGTATTTTACCAAGTGCAGGTTCTACAAAACGACCGAACTTCGGAATTCAGAGCTCCAAATTAACACGACTATGGTCTTTAATAAAACATTAATCCCGGGTCGGGTTTTCTCCATGCATATGTGATGCAGATGAGTCTTTAAGTGCATCAAGACGGAGGCATGGACCAAATCATATACATTAAGACAATAGTGATATATATTCTTAATTACATGAAAAGACACAACATCGCCACTACACGTGTGTGATCAAAGTGAGAAATAAAGACCTATCACACCAAATTAAAATTAAACTTATAATCGTGCAAAATTAGCATTTGCTTTTGTTTCTTTTAAAGTTAGTTATTTTAAACTATAGTTTTAAATGCACCTATGTAACTGTTCTAGTTAATTTTCCAGCAACAAAACATCCCACTTATCAACTTAATTCATAATTAGAAACTTCTGCTTTTAAATAAACTTTTGTAAATCTGATAGCATATTTTTGTCGATAATAATAAAATTAAAAAAAAAAAGAATTGGTACAAGTAGTGACCAAATATTATAGTATGTGGGTGTAGGTGGGCGGTGTGATAATATATATAAGGGAATTTGGCGGTAGCGGGTGAGCGTGGTCCAACGCCTACAAAGCCTACACCCAATTTCAATCAACTTGCAATTTCTAACATTGCCCATATTTAGAGTATCTATGCTATTTCACTTTGCTTTTTGTTTTTGTTTTCCTTCAAAAACTAATTTATCCAATTTTTCTTTTTTATTTAAATTCCATCTATTCAAATATAATATTTTCTTTACCCCAAGTATTCGAAGTTTGTATGATTAAATATTGAGATTGAACGATTAATTATCAGGCCGTGTATATTTTTCGTAGTTCTTCATATTAGGCAGGTTCTTGGTTATTTTATGTTGGCCAATGATGGGATGGTCATAGTTTGTTTGGGTCTGTTCGGAGTTGTCCGTTTGGCGCATGGTGCCACATTTTTTGCAGTCGTTATACTTGTTTCGCTCATCTTTAGTGCAACTATAAGTGACATCGGCTGTTGTGGTGAAGACAACCGACTCTCTCGATTTACCCAAGCATTATGTGATCCTTCCCATTCCTCTCTCTTCTCATTAGTTTCGGCTGCATGTTTTGTCCGTATTATTCTATTTTTGACAGGCTTTCATTTTTGGTAGCTGCTATTTTTAGCAATTTTTTGGATCGTAGCATATTATTTGAAACTCTTTATGTATGTATTCATTAATTTTTTATCTATAGACATGTTAGGGTTCCAGTCCAACCTCCACCCTCGTCGGATGATCGTTCTTCTAAAGAGAAAGAACAAAAATTATTATGTGTACACCTTAAATTCCAACATTGAAAGATATATTATATATTTGCTTCATTTTGGTATTTATATTCCTACTATTAACACTTTTATTTGAGTTTCATGCTGATCGATTCTTGTCATAGATAAATTATAATTTTCTAAATCTTCATAAACTAAACAAGCTATATGATTCAAAAATCTTAATTGTATAACCAAAAATTTTTGAAATTTGAAATGAAAAATATTATTTCAAAATTATAACTATCTGCGAAATCAGAAATTTCGTTCCAATTTACACCATATATTGTGACGATGGTTTAACACACCCCAATCGCATTTGGTGGTATAACATGGTAAGATGCAAATGACTTGAATCCCATCCCTAAGTCCTTGATTAATTAACAACATGTAGTAATTAATTATTAATTAATTAACAAAAAAATTAATTATATTTAGTTGTGATAAGACTAACGACCATGGGCTGGATCTTAGCTTGATGGCTCAAGGCAAGTTGGAGATTGGCCCTTATGGATGCAAGAGCTTCACTTGTCTTAATCACATGTTATCAGAATTTAATTGGTGAGGATAATCTTGTTTTATTCACTAAACATTATACTAATCACCCCGCTACCCAATCAAGAATAAATGGATTTTAATTTCATTTTGCCATTAATTAATTACATGCTGATCACTTTGTTAATTAATGCACGTGCTTACGTCACTTCACTCAGATTTGATGACGTCTCAGGGCATCTTTACCATTGACTAATTCATTTTCTTAATACATTTAATTATATATAGTGAAGACAACTATAATAAAATTTAGGGTTTTGAGATTGATTTATGTTATTATATTTATATATACCCTCCTGAAGCATGCTATTCTATTGTGTACTAGCTCCTTGCACTATAAAATATTAGATATAAATTCAAATTTATATTATTTATAAAAAAAAATTAATATAGAGACCTCTGATTTTTGTTTGATAGTCACTTGAAGATGAGTTGATGAATTTTTTTGAAACATAAATATAAAATAATTACTAGTCCAAATTCAACAAGGACATGCTTTTAGTTTAAATTTAATTTAAAGGGTAAATTACGGATACCCTTGAGGTAAGATTAAACGATTTACACATCCTTGTGGTACTGGTAATTACTAATATCCTTCTAAAACTAACAATCTGTTACAAATACCGAATGAATGAATTGTCTAAATTATCATTTTTTTATCAAACAACAACTAATTGTGGATAAATTACGGGTAACCCTCCGAGGTAAGACACAATATTAAATTTACCCATTGGGGGCAGATTTGGAAATTTAGAACGAATATTCTATAAAATATTTAAGATTCCATCATAACTCTGTAAGGTTGTAGTTGGGAAACCGAAAAATAACTTAAGGGGTTATTTATAATTATCGATACTACAAGGGCTTGTAAGTTGTTTAGTCTTACCTCAAAGGGGTGCTCGTAATTTACCATAACAGTGTGCCTCACTAGAGGGTGATCAATCGGGCCTAAACTAGACGAAACCGGCATTTCGTTTGAATTTTATGTTGTAAAATAGTATTAATAGATATCATATTAAATGTCATCTATACAGATTATATATGTGCATTAATTACTAATATTGTAGTTAATTTAATGAAATGGCAATAATTTTATTTTACAACCAAATTATTTGAAACCATCTATGCAGTAATGTTTCAATAAGTAATTATAGACAAACTAGGCATGTGTTAGACTTTATTTCATTTTTCCTCAATCTTTATGAATTTCGACTCAAGCTGGCCTATGAACTAGCTAGAAGCTATTTTTTTCATAAGTGTTGTTTTATATAATATATATTCACATTAACTAATTTACCCTTTATTTAATTTCTTTTCGCATTCTCTGATTTAATTAAATATCAAATAATTTCATTTAATTCACTTAATTAATAAGCGCATCTAATGAACATTATGACCCGAGAGATAACAAGATATGAAGCTAGCTAGCTAGACCATTAGTTAGTGAAATACAGTAAAAACTCGATAAATTAATAACCTCGTTTAATTAATAAAATTTGGTCGATCCGAACTGTATTAATTATCATATTTTCAAATTGCCCTAAATATCTAAACCAGTTGTTATAAGCCGCATGATTTCAGCAGAGAATACTAATAGGGAATCACATGGCAATTGGCATTAACTTTTCTCCTCTAACCAATTTCTTCACATTTTTTCCATTTGTGTTTGTTCTTTTCTATGAAAACTTTGATTTACTTATCATGATACAGATTCATTCATTTAATTATATTTATTAAAAAAATATATTAGATTGATGCACAATCTATGAAATTATACTTATAAATAGCCTCGTAAGCCTCCAAAGCCGGCTCGACAAAAGTTCGAGTTCAAGTTCAAAAAATATAAACTCGAGCTCATGAGTTTGAACTTTCTGACGATCCTCCTCTTGCACCTTTATTTATATGTATTTTTTTATATATGTGATGTTGTTAATAGTACTTACAACTAAAAAAATAAACTTGTTTAAATATTTTTAAAATTAGTTTAATTTGACTAGATAATAATACTTGGAATTCATTATACCTAATATGATTTATTATAAATATATAATAAAATATTATAATATTACTTCAAATTTAAAAATCAAAATTGTTTAGATGTTGAAAAGCTCGTAAGACGTCTCGTGGGCCTTAGTAGTGAGCATGGGTCTTAAAAAATTAGGGTCAAGCGAGCTAGATTCTAGTGAACTCGGCTCGAGCTCATAGATATTCACTTCAGCTCGAACGGGATCGACTCGAATTCGGTTCAAATTCGATTTACAAACACCTCTAAGAAAAAGTGTTGGCACATTTGCATCTTTTATAATTTGGCTTTAGTTTCGTCATATTCCTATTTTGTAAAATTAAAAATAAGATTTATTCATTAAAAAAAAAACAAAGAAAAAAAAAAAAAAAGAACATTTGCATATTTTTGAATTTGGCTTTATTCAGATATTGTACTTACTATATTATTCATTTGTACTCGCACCAAAGGCGAAATCTCTTGCCCCCAGGATCTCCATCATCTGACTCAACAAGTATTTGAAGGAGAAATGTAAATTATGGTGACTCAACGTCATGTTAGGATAGAAGACCTGGACCTGGTGCCCAGAAAAAAGAACCAATCCACATTGAAGTTGAAATTCATACGTTGCAGATGCCAGTACTCAATCCTAGAATCCTGCATTTATTCTCGCTTCTCTTAGGATGTGTTTGTATTGAAGAATTTGAAAGAAATTTAAACTCTAAACGTGCAAGATTTTTAAATGATGCCAAATAGAAAGAAACTTAAAATATCACTATAATTGCTAAAAACGAGGATTACATATTTGAAATTTCTTGTCAAATGACTAATCCAAACAAGATTAATGATTTGATATTATGAATTTAAATTTCACACTCAAATCCTTTGATCAAAATGCACCTAATTAAATTAATCTATATTACTATGTCCTCCTTCGTGGATTGTGGTCAACGAGGTTTATTTGATGGTCTAAGGCTGCGAATTCGGAAATCGGACGGAATTGATCGAAAATAATTTTTTTCAAAATTTTTTTAAATTTTTTCGGAAGTGAAAAATGGGTTCCAATTTCCGTTCCAAAAAAATTGAAATGCAAAAAGTTCATTCTGATTTCGGAATGTCTCGGAATTCGATTCCAAATTCGAATACTTACAGTTACGGATCGGAATTGCCGGGGAAGTGTCAGGATTCGAAAATTTCATTCCGATTTTCACCCCTAGGATCAATCAATGAGGAATAAAATATTGTATTTCATAAAAATAAAACACATATTTGTTGTAATATTTCAATTATCAAAACTAACTAAAAATCTTTCGTTTATGCCAAAATTCTAAAAATAGTTGGGCAGAAACAAGTTGAATACTTAATCCTGCACAAATCAATCACATTCAATGAACCTTAATAAAGCCACGTTTGCTATGCTTGATTTAGTATGATAGATATATACTCAAATCAAATCCAATAATTAATATTAATATACTTCATTATCGAAAATCTCTCTAAATAATGTTTGATAGAAATCTCTCTAAATAATGTTTGATAGTGAATCAAACATATAATTGACTTGATGTGGATAACTTAAACTTAATTTTCCCAATATTAACATCGATTCTTGCTACCAACGATTGATAGGTCGAGCTTGTCACACATGGTTAGCTTAGTGTGGTTTACGTTTCACGTATGGTTTGTAAGTTATTATACGAGAGTGTAAGTTTATGCAATACACATATATGGTTGGTTGCACATTCCTTCAATACCCAGAAAAAACAACACATTGAAATTAATTAATTATTGAATTACAATAATGTTATGATTTTATATTATAAATAAGGTCAAAATTAATAAAGAGGACATTCAATAGTTGAATACCATACTAGACTGATCTATGAGATGGTATACATATTTGGTGAAAAGCATCGGGTGGTTTTGCACCGTATATCTAATAATAATCGCACACGAAATACACATATACATGAGTATTTGTGTTATTATGTGCTGGTGCAAGATCATCCGATATTCACTGAGTATAGCATCTACAAAACCTACTAGTCCGGGGCAACCTATTGAACTAAAGTTTCTTTATTAATTTTCTTTTTTATTTTATTTTTTGTTTTGGACCACTTGAGGCATGTGATTGGATTTAGCTGAATTTGGAGGGGGTCCAAATTTTGTCTATTAAATTATTTTACTTTTTTAAATTAGGAATGTAATGATTGGAGGGTAAGGTGGCTGAATCTATTGCCTGATTTCTAAAATCATAGCATACACTATGGCAATGAGTTTAATGTGAATAATAGGAGTATTTGGTTGGATATTATTAAAAAATAATAATAATTTATGAGATATGTTAGATTCTATATTTGAAATAATTATAGATTGTTTAGTGAAAATGATAAAGATAGGTTAATTAATATAAGATCCAAAATGAAACATTAGGACAAAATCTTGGCGCAATCTCACCGACTTTCCTACGCTAAAACGAAACTTAAGAAATAGAAGCAATTGACCGAGGGCATGAATTACTCGAATATAACTTATATGAGATTTTATGTGGTTTAGTTTAAGTGTTTATATATTGCCTAACCATATCAAAAAAATATCACATACATATTTCATTAGTAGTATTATATATATAACTATCGTTTCTCTCCGTGCAATGCACGTGATGATAGCATTTCAAAATTGAAAAAAAAAAACAATTAGTTAAATAGGGTTAATTAGGTTAACGAGTGTACACCGAGAAGATAGAAAACGGAGCCGTTCTCTCGGATAACAAAGAAACTAGAATTTTAGTAGAGAGAAATAAGAATTAATTTTTTTTTACAAAAATGCCATCAGGATTGTTGCGCGTTTCTAAGACACGCACTACACACACATACACATATATATATATATATATATATATATATATATAAAATATATATATATTGAATGGAAGAAAAAAATGCTAACAAATGTTTTTTTTATATATTTTTTTATTATAATTTAGTGTTATAAAAAGTCAAGTACACTGAGTTATCATGACTAGAAAAGTATACACATCCATATATTTTATATGTATAGAAGAGATATTTGACCTAATGTCAACTTCACCTGTAGTATAAATTTGACCCGAAAATAAAGTGACAATGGAAGATCAAACATGTATTATGTGAAGTAGATGAAATCTAATTGTCACTAATAAACTATAGGGGAGTTAGGAGTGCTATTTAATTTAAATTTGTAATAATTAAAAAAAAAATGAATTGACAAAAATAAAAAATAAAATGTAATAAATGTAAAAGATAGATTGGAATGTAGGTGGTGAATTAGGGGCAGGCATGCTTTCTGGCCAACTTATAAGAGAGTTGTCAAAAACTTAAAATTGGCCTTTAACTAATGAATAATGATTCTACCAATGGTCCATTACCCCCCCTACTAGTCCACATCAACACACCCACACACATATTTTATACATTTAAAAATATTAAAAAAATAAATAAATTATAAACCTATATACTTATTATACTTAGTATATATGAGCTAGATTACCATTAACGGAGCCAGGATTTTAAGTTCGGATTGGCCGAATGCATTAAAAAAATTCTGAAGGGAGGTGAAGTGTGAAGGGGGCCGAAATATCAAAATCCGTATCTTCGAATTCCTTAGATCATATGTAGCTTCGACGATTATATATATAAATACACATTATATTTATAGGGTAAATTAAAACCGCCTGTCGGATGTGAAGATTAATTACAAAAAAACCTCTTTGTATGTTTTGAGAAATTAAATTCAGTCCCTACAGTTTGTAAATTATTTACATTCAGTCCCCTATAAAAGGGTGTTAATGTAACAAGACTATAAATTGCATATAGGTTGATACATAATTATGAAAAAATAAGGGTTTTTTTTTATCAAGAGATCATACCTCAGGGGCGATTGTAAAATATACCCAATATTTTATGCATGTATTTAACGGAGACCATGGTTGTGTATTATATATATATATATATATATATATATATATATATTGTCCACCTAAAAGAATATGCCAACTCTGGAGAGGGCAAAGTGGGAAAAAATAGTAATTTTAATGACTATATGATTATTAAAAATTGAAATTGCATGTCGAATTATAATAATTAAAATAAATAAATAAAAAACTTTGTTCTCTCTATTTTCGTATATATTTTAAATTGGGGATTTGGGGAAGGCTTTTTGGTCCCATGTGAAAAGATATTTCAGGCATTGTTCGCTTTTATTTCTCTTAATTAGATTTATGAATTATTTATTTTTTATTGGTCTAATTAATAAATGATTTTTATTATTTATTTTAATGCGCATTAAATAGTTTAGTTGGTTCGTAGAAATATATTTTGAATAATTTTGACAAGTCATATATATAGTACACATGCGGATATAAATCAACGATTTTTTTTTATTTTAATTCACACAATTATCATAATAAAAACAATCAAAATATTAAAGTATTTAGTTTTTTGGCTGTAGGCAAAAAGCACATTCAGAACCTGATCAGGTTGTGTAGTACTCTTCATGTTAATCTCATATGTATACACACACACAATATGTAGCACGAACACTGGAACGCGGACACGACGAAATGGGAAAACTCCATTTTTCAAATAGTTAGATACAAGAACATTGGAAAAATATGTAAATATTAAAAATATAAGGGTCTATCCGTAATTTCTAAAAAGTATTATAATATTTAACTTATATACTTATCGTCTGTTACATATTTGTATAAACAAGTTATATATGATTTACAAATTCCAACCCGAACTATCCACAGGATACATAAGATTTAAAAAAAAATTGAAGCGTTGGCAATTACGAGTCTTTATTTAAAACGAGTTTTGAATTTTTTTATCTTTTTTTGTGGAAACGCGTTTCTATGTTTTCATTATACCAGAAACGTCCCCAAATCTTTTAAATATTCATGGAAACAGCCCGAAAACATTTCCGACATGTATCATAGTTTTTCAGTTACCGAAACGTGAAAACACGTGCGTACATAAGTTTTCGTGCATCGTAGTATATTTACACACAAGGGTATGAGTAATATAACTCAGATGATCAAGTAATTAATTACTGGTAAGCATTTTGAGAGAATTAAAAATAAATATGATTAATAATCGAATAAAACTATATATGGTGGTATTATCTCTTTTAATATATTAATCGATTTGTACAGAATAAATCCACTTAAAAAAATTATGGTATATTACTGTTGAACGTGCATAAATAAGATGGTTTGAAGAACAATCACCTAATCTGCACCAAATAATAATAAATAAATATATAAATTAAATAAATAAATAAAAATCAAAAGGGCTTGTACGGACTAATTTTATATAACATGGGGCCCTCTACTTGTTGCTAAATTATTAATTAGAAGTCTCTTTTGTATTAACTAACTGGACACTAGCTAGTTTTTATGTATTATTGTTTATTATTATTATTATTAAAATTAAATGAAATTAAAGCCTAGCTCAATATGTAGCAGAAATAATACCGACCATAATATATGTATATATATATTTATTAATTAATACTAATGTATAAATTCAGCTTCCGACAAGTACCTAAATACCAAGTACTTAGTTAATTAATCTTACAATAATAATGCAGCAGCCCCCTGTCCCAATTGCTGCAGCATAATTACCATTAATACTACATCAAGCTCATGCTGTACAAAACAGCTGGCTTAAAAGATAAAAAAAAAAAAATTATAAATAAAATATTATGATAATTAATAACAATTATTAAATCAAGTGTATATATCTCTATATATGTAGTAGTAGTAGTACTAATTATCACAAAAAAATATTATAAAAAAAAATATAGGAGTACTACGTACTAGCTAGTTTGTGTACGTAGAAACTTGTGTCTAGTGGCTCTAGTATAAAATATATATTTTTTATTAAATAATCTATTAACTAAAAGCTCGTTTGACTAAGCTTCTTTTAAACAGTTGATAAGTTGTTATGTCTTATTTTAGAATTGATTTTTTAAAGTATTTGGATAATAATCTTATAAGCTATTTTTACTCGACATCTTAAAAAAAATCTTTAAAGCTATCGAACAAATAATTTTAGAATTTTTAAGATTTTTTTAAAAGAATTACTAAACACTTTGGAAGAACTTATAAGTTTTTTTAACATCGTATAAGCTTAGCCAAACACCATCTGATTTTTTTTTTTTTTAAACAAAACATTGTATTGACTGAATTTGTTATTTTTTTAGAATTAAAAAAGAATTTGTAATTGTAGTTCGAAACAAAATAAATATAGATTTATATAATAATGTAATATGAGATGATCCCAAAGTAAGAGTTCATGAATTGCAGTTTAATTAATTTGTTTGATATAAAATAAAAACAAACAATTATTTATTACATTTCAAAATATATATGTATGTATGTATGTATGTATATATATATAATAAATATATATATATATATAGTTAGAGAGAGACAAATGCATATGGGAATGGCGAAAAAGTGAGAGTATATAAAAAAATGTGTATGTATAGTAGTACCACAACCCAGGGCAGATGACAAGGACGAGCTCACATGAAACCATCCAGATAATTGGTGGGGCCCACACTCCCTCTCTCCTCCTATACGTATAAAAATACACTACACTGTGTGTGTGTGTGTGTGTGTATTTAAACAATTAATTCATTAATGGAAAAACAAATTATATTGGCTAACTTCAGAAGCTTCGTGGGATGCACCCCCACCAAGAAAAATAACCCCCCTCCCCACACACACACACACACACACATCTATACACACACAGATACATACCTACATGCACATATATATATTATATTACATACATATACACTCACTTTCTCTCTCTAGAATTCTCTCTTTCTCTCACCTCCTTTATCCTCTTTCTTCTTAATTCTTTGTACAATTGAGAAAGGTCGTCACTCATATCATCAAACGGGAGATTGAAGCTAGCGTATACACATCTGTCTTCTTCAATGAGGGGAATCTCTTCTGAAATTTCATCTCTTGATTTCGATTTTGATTTCTCATTTTTTTATAATCTTCTTCTCCAATTTCACTGTTAGAGAGATGATTGTAGTATCCTGTTAACCCTAGCTAGCTCAATTTAATATATCTTTTTTTTTTCATTTTCGTTATAGTAAGTAAATCGTGTAAGCACTGAGTTTGATTTGGGGATTGAAATCTGCAAATTAAATCTTCGGGTTTTTTTTTTTAATTTTGGTTGCTATCGAGTGTGAGTAGATCTGTCAGATTTTTTTCTGTTGATTTTGACTAGATTGCAGTAGTTTGTTGGGAACAAAGTATGAATTTCATGTCGGGTAGGGCAGGGTTTTACGAAGAGATTACCGGTTCCAGAGGAGGAGGTAATAATAATAATAATAATAATAGCAGACCCTCCGCCGCCGCCTTTCCTCTTTACAGCCACGAATCTCACGGCGGCGCTCCGCCGCCGGACTCCTCCTCCCCAACCACCAACACCGGCGAGGCCGGCGACGATTCCGATGACCACATGTTCTTCAGAAGAGGAGGGGGAGGGGACGGCGGAGGGAGCAGCGGCGGCGGCGCCGCCGCCGTGATTCAGAGGGAGCACATGTTCGACAAGGTGGTGACGCCGAGCGACGTGGGGAAGCTGAACCGGCTGGTGATACCGAAGCAGCACGCGGAGAAGTACTTCCCGCTGGACTCGTCGACGAACGAGAAGGGGCTGCTGCTGAACTTCGAGGACCGGAACGGTAAACCGTGGCGGTTCCGGTACTCGTACTGGAACAGCAGCCAGAGCTACGTCATGACCAAAGGCTGGAGCCGCTTCGTCAAGGAGAAGAAGCTCGACGCCGGCGACATCGTCTCCTTCCAGCGCGGCGCCGGCGATCTCGCCAAGGACCGCCTCTTCATCGACTGGCGGCGCCGCCCCGACGCCCCCGACCTCCTACTCCCCCCCGGCGGCCCCCACCACTACTCCTTCCACCGCTCCTCCCTCAACCCCTGGAACAACCACAACAACACCACCACAACAACCCCACTCTATCTCCATCCGCCGCCGCCGCCGTCAAGAGACTACTCACACTTCCTACAACCCAACTCCGCCGCCGCAGTTACGGTACACCACCAGTACCACCACCACCACCATCCACCGACAGGCTACGGCCCGTACGCATACAACAACGTCGTGAACGGAAACCCTTGCCCCCCCGGATCGGTAATGTATCTAAGATCAGCTCCGGGTGGCTCCTCAGCCGCCGGAGGCGGCGGCGGTGGAGGAGGGTTTTACACCCACCACCACCACCACCAACAACAACAACAACAACACCACGGCGGTGGAGGAGTAATGGTGGGGCCAGGAGGAGCAGCATCTTCGCAGAGGGGGCCCGATCAAGAAATGGTGTTCGATTCAGTGCCGGTGGTCCAAGGAAAAGCTGCAGCCAAACGGCTTAGGTTGTTCGGCGTGAACATGGACTGTCCCATCTCTGACTCCGATCACGACTCGTACGATATACTCTCCTCGACCACATTGCCACTCCACCACCACTACTTGCCGCCGCCGACGCCCACCATGGCGGCGTTCGACTCCTCATCCTCATCCTCAATCCCATCTCTCCAGTTTCTAAGGCCTAATAACTACACCGAAGACAACAAAGGCAAAGGATCCCTCGACCTCGATATCTAATCAATTCAACAAATCAAATCAAGAAAATTTCAAACTCGCGAGAGAGAGGTAAAATTAAAAAATTCCCCATAGTCGCCAACAACAACTCTCGCCCCCGACGCCTCTGAAGCTTGATCGATTATCGAGACCATCGAAATTTTTTTTTTTTCTTTTTTTTTTTTTAATTTTTGCCTCCGAGTTTTTGACTGTACAATCAATGATGACAGAATATTACATAAATAGATTATAGAGGATAGACACATTTGGTTATATCTATCATCACCGTTATTTTATGCTTTGATTTGCTTATATTTATATATAGTATATACTACAACTTTTTCTGCTGCAGGTTATATATGTATATATATAATCTTCCTATCTTATTATTATTTTTTAATTTATATAGTAAGCTGCAAATTAAGTGAGAGGACAGTAACAAATCATCCCTTTTTCGTTATCACTTTTGTTTTGATGAAATTAGTCAGGTTCGAAGCTAAGGGCACGCCGATCGGTACAATTAACCGGAGTTCGTTCGGATCTTTAGAAGGTATATTTCACTTATATCTATATCTTTTATTTATTTTATTTGATTGTAATAATATTTATCATCAATAAATAGTTTCCTGCCCTTAGCTTCCTTTTTTTTTTTTTGCTTTTCGGCCTTCTTTTTCTAAACTCTCGATCTCTCTTCGAAACCGGAAAACGCGTTAGTTCATTGCATATTCTTATTATCGAAGATACATACATATATAATTACTAAACTAGCCCTTTAATTAGGGTAGAAACTCTACGATTGATGATGTCGTTTCGTTTGGTTACGACTCCCTATTATATGTAAGTAAAGTAATCTTTTCGTTTCTTTGATACCGAAAATTTATTCATTTTCGGTACTGTCGAAAAAACCCTTGCAAATTTTTGTGCATACTAAATATATTAATTATTTGTATGCATGTATATATGTTATCCCTTGGCATATATAACCTACATTTTACCCTATATACACTTTTCCAGATTGAAAAGTAATATTATGTTTTGATCTTTCAGCTGATCCACCAATAAGCTTCCGACAAATGGCGCAGTAAGAAAAAATGACAAATGGTGCAGTAAGATAAAAAAAAGGTACACATCATAACTTTCCTTGAGATTTAATGACAACAATTCTTCATTGCATCAAAAAAAATTAATAATAATAATATTAGTAATAATTATGAGAAACCTAATACTGTGAATAAAATCTTGAGTTTGGTCCCTTCTGCTGAAAATGGTTCATCTCCACACATGCATGATTCTTAAATGGTCTATTATGCAGAAAATATGTCTGATATTATATATATATATATATATATATATATATATATATATATATATATACATTCATATATAAGTTTCATGTGCATGCTGTCAAGTCATTAGTGGTCCGATTATGTACAAAAATCGTATAAAGAATATAATAAATTTAGATATAAAAACAAATGAAATGTAGAAAGCGATGATACAGTTGAAAGAAAATGCATGCATTAGTGTATCAACACGAAGATCCCATTTCCGAAATTTTATTCTTTGATTCGGTAAAATAAAATCTATATTAAATCGAAATAATAATAATATGTTCCTTTGTAAGAGCTCGGATTTAAGAAACAAAACTAAAAAATATATAAAAACACTGTTAACAAAGTTTAGTAATTAATTGGTTGTGAAACAATAGAATTCCCCTAGTACATGTAAATAATTATCAAAAAAATAATTAAGCATCTATATATAATATGTATAGGCCTATGATCAATTCTAAAATTATTTTCCATTCTAAGTATATATATAGTCATAGTCATAATTAACACAACATAGTTACAAAGGTTATATATTAATGCATCAATATATTTTGTCACTGTGTTGCTATTTTTTTTTTTAATAATGAGTTAATGACAACTTATATATATTTTTCACTTAAGAGAGTATACTTATATATATATATATATTTTATATTAGCAACAAATAATTATATACTGTAACTTGATATCTTGTCAAGAGCATTCTTTACTTGATATTGGTTTTTTATTGTTTTTTTTTATTTTTTTTTTTAATTTGACAACTTTTAAAAACTATTTTAACATTATTTTTCTTATCGTGAAAGATTTTCCATTCGAAAGTCGAAACTCGTAGATTTTTTGTGTGTTTTATATAAAACAGTAGGTCATTATATATATATATATATATATATATATATATATATATATATATATATATATATATATATATATATATATATATATATATATATATATATATATATATATATATATATATATATATATATATATATATAGGTCAGGAGCAAAAACAGCCTGTAAAGTATGAGTTACATGCAAGAACAGTGAAAAAATCCTGCAAATTAAACTATATTATATACATATATTTTTATTTTATTTTATTAAGAAATAATATAATTAGTGATACAAGTTAATCCTGAATTTTTGGTACAGCAAATGATAGTTGTAACATGATCAGGCAGTTATTAGCTAGGGTATTTGTCAGTTGACCCTATATATTTACCATGCATGACTTCATCAGACAAATTGGATTAATTAATTGATGAAAGATAACATCAAAACATTCTCCTATCTGTTAGAAATTTAATCATCCATTTTTTAGCTAATTAATGCGAATATATTATATATATATATCGATTAACATGATCGAGTATTCGTTAAGTTCATGATCATCAATATATAACATTCCATATATTTTAATATTTTTTTTTTTGGTAAATTATCATTAGGACTCATGGTTTTGTTTGTTACGTAATCTTTCTTAATTTATCTATTGTTCGAGTATTTAATTTAACACGTTCAGTCGTCCTTCTGCAGCAGCAAGAATTTCGCAGGCAATTATATATAACGTACAAGAAAGGTTAGCAAGCACGAGTTTAATTAATTCAACATTGTCGACGTGGATGCAATTTAAGAATACATATATATATGAGCTTATATATCTCGATGCCCTCTCTTGCAATTTTTTTGGAAGCGATCAAAAATTTCAACTCGCTTAAGTGAATCTCCAAAACACGTCATTCGGAATTAATGTACAATTATATTTAAAAAATTGTAAAATTTTGAAATCGAGTAAGATGAAAATTGTATTAGCAAATCTTGCTTATATTTTATATATTTTATCACTCCACATATAGAAATAATTTAATTGACTGATCAATTAAAATTTCTCAATTATATAAATAATTTCTCAACATTCAATTAAAATTTCTCAACTATATAAATAAATAAATACTATGGGAAACAATTGTGACATCAGGTCCTTGGTGAATTTGTAAATTTTCGCAATTTTTTTATTCGATATATATATGTAACTAATTTATTTATTGGCTACTATAATTCGTTAGTTAATTCGACATTTCAGCCACAACGCATGAAGAAACATCATCCTCTCGGATACTAATTAATTACCATCATCGATCAACAAATTATCTAAAAATATAAATGAAAAATTGATTAATTGTGGAAGGCTGTTAATTATTCTGGTGTCATAATTTAAAACATGCTTGCAGCAATTCCCAGTATTATTACCTACTCTCTTTATTAATTACTGATCATCTCATATATTTATTAACAAAAAAGATGAATTTTATAGAAAGGTCCCCATCTAAAATTAAATTAAAGGAAACCCCTTTATTCATAATATATATATATATATATATATATATATAGTATATACATAAAAATATAGATACAACAAAGCAGCTAGCTAGGTAGCTAGGTTCCTCCTATAAAAATTGACAGCAGATTGAGTAGGCATAGGTAGTAGCTATAGTCGTAGGTTATGGTTTATTTTTGGGTAAATAATAATAAATAAAGAATGGAGAGGGAGCAGTAAGTAATTATGAATTAATTTGGGAGGTAGAGAGAAAAGAAAAAGTATATGTAGTGTAGGTGTAATAAGTTAATGATGGAGATGATTTAAATATAATGGCTGCTTCTGAGCAGACAATTTTAACGGAAAAGCCAATTTTAAATTCCCACAGCTTTTCAACTAGTTTACCAAACTGCCCACCTGACTCAATTACCCCCCCCCCCCCCCCCACCCCCCACCCCCCCACCACCCCCCCACCACCCCCTGTCTGAAAACTACTTATCCTCTTCCACTGTTCACTGTTCATCTTCAATATCATATTCATTTATATTAACTAATATTTATTTATATATATGTGTGTGTGTTTGTGTGTGTACTTACGTACCTTCTGGAGAAAAGAAAATCCATTTTTGTTATGTGCCCTAATTACCAATTGAGCGATTAATTGCTGGTTATATATAATGGATTTATAGTTTACGAGATTAGATTTTGCAAATTATGGAGATTTATAATATAATTTATCATTTATAGTTAGTGAAAAAAATACAAAATCTCAAGGACTTATTTGAAATATTTAAAAATATATAAGCCTTATAATTATTAATAGATTTAGGGTTTTCCTCAACTGCAGAGGAATTAGATTTGAATTGCACTTGAAAATATTTTCAACGGGTGACGGCGGGATTCGAACGTAGGGTAGGACCTTTTATTTGGTGTGACTCTGAAACGTCAATCGAAAGTTTAAGTTCTTAGTGAAATGTATTATTTAATATTAATATCTTACTAGTATAATAAGTCCATGCATGAAGGGGAAAAAAAAGTAGCAACCTTCAAAAACACGTTTTTTTTATTTTATTTATAATAATATTTGAAATGGTAATAACATTTGTAGGAAATGGAATTTCAATTCCACAAATTGATTTATTCTTGGAATATAATTTTAATTTCTATTATATGATTAGGCTTTTAAACATTTTTTTTGTAATTTATGGTAATTTTTCAATTTTATTTCGCTTTAATAAGATTTTACTTTTTTTTTTGGATTAGGTTATTTTTATTAAATTTATTTATAAATTGATTTATTAAACTTGTGAAGATAAGTAGAAATTGACAATGAACTTCTAAAATTAGCCGAAATTTTGCAAGAAACTTGTGGAATTTGTTGAAAACTCGCAGTGACATTCCGAAAAAATTGTTAGTGAACTAATAAAAAGAATCGGTACTGAACTTTCGAGAGTAAATTAAACTTTAATTCGGGTATACATACATAGCACGACCCACACTAGAACGGTCCCCGCACATTTCACATACGCACAATGCACTGTACACAAACGCACCCGCATTGTTCTCAAGGACTTTTAGCTAAACAAATGCGAGGTTATTAATTTTTATAAAAATTAGGACTTTTAGCTAATTTCAAAAGTTACGTACCCTTATCACAAACAAAATTATATACGGGTAATTTTTAAGTTTTAACTAATTATGAATTATTCGTATAAATATGCTAGAACATCTCAAATCGAGTTTGGTTGATCTCATTTAACATATATAACAAAATAAAATTGAATAAATAAAAAAAACCCTAAATTAAAGTAAATAAAGAAAATGGAATCTAGGGCAAACTTTACTATGTAATAGAATTTAGAAACGTGGCCAAAAGAAAACCCTACAACTGAGTTATGCTTTCTCTTCATATATAGGCCTAAAATAAAAATATGCTACTCTAAGATAGGCACACATATACATACATATATATAGCTTCTTGAGGATGTCATTATTATTGTACAACTACGTGATTATTAGACACAGGTCCACCTGTATCTATATATATATAAATATATATAACTACTTAATTCCCCAATATTTTTTTTTTAAATTTATTTATTTATAGCTGGACATATCAAGATTGGAATCTAACTTTTAAAGGAAAACACATTTTTTTCCCGAAAAAGATTTTTAACTATCATAAATTGTTATCCACTATAATTACCAACAATTTATATATATTTCGATTTTACATAAGTACGTGTATGTAGGGTATTTTTATATAATTTTGTACATATTGTATTTGCAAGCTAAAATTAAATTATGAAGAAATCTCTCTTGTTTGGATAAACAATCACCCCCGGCCCTCAACTAGGAATCTTTTTACATGTCCGCTCTTATGGTGCCAAATTCAACAAAATCTTCTAGATTCCGTGGAATGTTCTCTAGTTGGTGCTCGCTTTGTGCAGAAATGCAGTTCTGATGCACCACAATCTGATATCTATAATCCAATAGTCACATCTTATATCGTATGGGGTAATTAAACGTGTACAAATTGGAGAATATTACACGTAATCTAGAAGATTCCACTAAGTTTGACGCCGCAAGGATGGACGTGTAAAAAAGTTTATAATTTAAGGTGATGATTGTAATTACTTAAATAGGAAGGGGTTCTCGTAATTTGACATTAACTCAAGGGTGGCCATATGTACGTGATTGAATCTTGTAGGGACTCAGGTTTTATTTGAATCTAGCTGGTGGTGGCCATATATATATTATAATGATTTTTTTTTACAGGATATATATTTTTTATAAATTAATATATATGGGATCCATATATATCTGAGGTCACAGAATACTTTTTTTTTTCTTTTTTTTCTGAGTGTGTGTGTGTGTGTGTGTGTGTATTTGATGATGATGTAGTTGTTTATATAAAAGAAGACAAGTTTATATGGTGTGTTGAGTGGCATTACACTGAGGATTAAATTCCAAGGCACAAAAACCTTAATTTCGAATTGTCCCCACACTATACATACAAACAACTTACACAGCATTTGCTTTTAGGTTACAGGCCTAATATAAGTGTATGTAATCAATGACGACAACAATAAAATAAAGATATAATATTAATTATATATAATTATATATATAACCTCTTTTTTCTTTAAATTACAAAATTATACATGGACTGTTTCACTATATATTGTATTTCTTTTCACTAAAATTATAAATAAAAAAAAATAAAAAAATACATATATAGAGAGATAAGATTAGGGTTTTTGAACTTCAAATGAAATATGTATGTATATATATTAGATAAAAAAAAATATAAATATTGGTAATAATTTTGTTTGATTAGAAGATTTTGACAACCATGAAACGCGTGCAATAGAGATAGATTGAAAAAAAAACTTCAGAATCCCATTCCCATGGACCACGTACGTAATTGATAGATATATAGATAGATATATATATTGCGTGTGTGTGTGTGTGTGTGTGTGTGTGTGTGTGTGTGCTTTTTTTTCTTGATTTTTATGCTTGATTTTTATGCATCAAACTCTGGACCCCTCGATTCATCCCTTTCTTTAATTTCCTCCATATTTTTTATTTTCTATTTTTCTTAATTTATTTGGCGTTATCCACTGGAGACTTTTTCTACACACACACTCACACACAGTAGCAGTATATTATATATATATATCTCATTTATCAACTTGTCTATCTATATATTTTAACTTGCACTTTATGTAAGGATGAAATAGTGTGTAAAAAACATTTATCAGAGTGGGAAAGCATCAAATTATCGACTTGGTTGCATAGATATGGAGATTTTAGGGAAATGGGAAACTCAAGAAAAAAAAGGGTAAATAAATAAATAAATAAAATAAAAGGTTATTATAGTAAATAATAGAAGAAGAAGGATAATAAGAAGGTAAAAAGAAAAGGCTAGTATATAGGTACACGCTTTTAGTGTACCTTTTCTCGAGTGAATCAATTGATGTATGTATATATATTGTATGATTAGGGATGGTGCTACTCTTCTTGACTTTCTCAACCAAACTATGACTAGGGGCTTGTTTGACTTTTTTTTTTTTTTTTTTTTTTTTTTTTTAAATTATGTTTGAATTTGATTTCATAAAAATATCATGATAATTTTAATTTGTGTGTCTTTCTCTTGAGGTTTCAATTATAAGAAGGAATATATGATTGATTCTACTATTTTGGTAATCTAAATATAACTCTATAGTAATGGGACTACTAATTAAGTATTAACAGCCCTCTCAAACTCAAGGTAGGCGATCGGGCAACTTGAGATTGTTAATCAAATTATAATGCGGATGAGGCGTGTAGCGTCTACGAGTCGTGGCGCTTGAACGCGTGACAACTCAAATGATCGTTTGGTTTGCATCTATTGCATCAGTCGGCTAACGACGATTTTGATGTTACTTTGACCAGAATGTTGATATATTGGAATGTCGTGCAGACCCGCGAATGTAGGACAACAGTAATCTATGGTGTGTTTTTTTAGCAATCTAAGCGCATTGAAGAAAAAGATCACACTAACCATATATCATGATTAGTTGCGTATCATTTTCTTATGGAGGTATCAATTTATAAGAAGGAACAAACGAGTACGCATCGACTAAATGTATGTTTCATGTTTGGTACGTACGTTATGTTAAAGAATTGAGCTCAAACGAGCTACTATTAATGACCGATCTCAAAATGAGTATCGAATAATTTGATTCTTGGCTCCAAATACAAGTATTTTTAGTCCACAATTACACACATTCAAGAAACTTTCACCAAATGTATATTGTCTAAACTTTGAAGATTAGTTTGAATTAATGATGAATTTGAGCATTCAAAATGATTTTTATTTATACAATTTAAATGGTAAATAGGTTATTTCGGTACGAAATATATTAAATGATAATATTTTTGGTTTTGTGGATATCTGCTCCACAGAGTTGTCCTTAAATATCAAATTTCAGTATACGATGAGTTTAGAATTGATAATTGAATTACAAAAATAAATAATAATAATGGGAATAATCAATATTACATATAGAGATATATATATATATATATATGTATATGTGTATGTATAGATTAGTCATGTATATATAAATATATGCATTGCATTTAACAAGTACTGCAGAGCAAAGTAGTAAGTGGCAGCAGATCCCATAAATCAAACAAAGCAGCTGCAATAATAACGAATTTGTGTAGGGGTACTTATAGGGGGTGGGGTGAGGGGGCGGGGGCGGGGGGCGGGGGGCGGGGGGTGGGGGGGCGGTTGGGGGTGAAAGCAATGGGTCATGGGTGGTTTTGCACAACCTCCCAATACAGCCGTAAAGAGGACTTGTGCATTTCTCAAGCAACCAAATAAGTGGGACATACATTAGTGTGAATAGAATGAGTTGGTGGGATTATTTTTTTTTTATTTTTTTTTAGTTTTTTTATTAAGGGTCTTAAACTTTTAATTGGCATAGATAGCTTTATTTCTTATCTATAAAATCTATTAACTTCATTATTTTATTTTAAGGTACACAATTAATTACCACTTAAATAATCTAAATTAAATCATCTGCGATGCTGAGCTAAGTGTCGCAAGAGTTTCATTGGATCAACCACTGACCTAGTTCTTTGCGTGTGGGTTTGTGGAGGGAGCCACAGGTCTCCAATAGGGCGTCCCTAATTGTTCTTTACATCATAATCGTTTTATTTTATACACGCATAGGCCTCGTTCGTTTATATGAATAGAATTGATTTAGATCAAATTGGGTTGCATTAATTCTCAGGAGTGTAATCGGCATTTTTTTTTCGCAGTGGGTTTTTTACACGAAATCTTTACTTCTTCATAAATAATACATTCACAACTTTTAGTACACCATTACTCATCTAAGGGTAATTTTGTCATTAAAGATTAATATAAAGAAATGACACGTAAGTGACATTTTTCAGGAAATATTAACAAGAATAAAAAAGATTCCGTGAAACAAACGCCGGGGGATTTTGGTAATTATGGATAAGCGGGGGTATTTTTGTAATTTAACCTAAGTTCATGGGCTTTTTCATAATTTACCCTCAAATTAATGTACGTAAAAAGCTAATTAGTAATTAGATCTGAACCAAAACACAAAGCCCTAAATGCTTTCTGTGGACACCAATTAATAAATAAATTAATGACCCATCCCTCTTTATTTCCTTTTTGGGCTCTTCTTTCTCCTGCTTTTGTTTCTATTACCACTCTTTCTAACATTCTCTACTTGTATAATTCTTGGTAGGGGTGCACTGAAATACACCTAATTAATTATTTTATTATTTTATTATTATTATTATTATTATTATTATTATTATTATTATTATTATTATTATTATTATTATTATTTTAATTTATTGTTTAACCTTTTATTGAAAATGTATTTTTTTTAATAAATAATTTAAGCCCACCAAGATTATTCAGAAAATAATTTACAGTGAGAGCCAAGCGTTTGGAATAATTCATTGTCAAAAAAGAATAAATTCAAACAAACTATATGAATTTATTATTATTATTATTATTATGAATTTCAAAATTATCTTAATTTAATTTTTTAGATATATAAAAGTGTAAAACAAATTATATACATTCCTAAAATAGATTTTAATTTCAAAAAGAAAATGTAATGATGAGAGAGCAGAGCAAGTTTAGAGGTCCCCCAGTAGGAAGAGGGGGGCTGGGCTGGGGGCCAATTTGTTGTCTAGTTTTTGTCTTTGTTTATAAATGCCCCCCACCCCAAAAAAAATTAATCTTTACATAAAAATAAAAAAATAAATAAATAAATTATACAATCACATTCCACAAGATGACTACCATATTAAAGAGCAAATAATACATAAATATATTCAAGGGCTAAATACAGTTTCCACCCTTAAAGTATAGGGGTGGTAACACTTACCCCCTTAAAGTTACAAATGTAACACTTACCCCCTTCATTAATGAATTTTAAGGTAAAACTTTGACTTTGAATAATGTGGCATTTTTTCTTCCCAAATTGTCCTTATAGCCATTATATAAATAATGAATATGTAATAATAAAAAAATCGGCAACTTTGCAAAACTTAATTTTATTATTTTAATATTGTAAATTTACGAATGAAAAAAATTGAATTTTAGTTTCATTTTTGTTTTACCTTATGTTCATTTGTAGCTAACAAATTTTAATTATGATTTTATAGTTTATATAGTTATTTTATTTTAATGCGTATATGACTCTAATATAATCATCTCACTTTTTACTCTGAGAATCACAAAATGTATTCAAAAGTTAATAAGAAATTATAATTTAAACGTCTAAATATTTTAAAAAAGAATTATTGAAATTTAAGTAATTGAAATAAATTTTCAATCAATAATCAGTATAAAAAAAATTGGACGTTTAAGTCTTGAAAATATTTTTTTTTCTTGCAAATGTTTAACATATTTTATATATTTTTTAAAATATTGAGATTTTTATTTATATTAGGGTGTATAGTAATTAAAATGTGAAGTTAACATAAATCAAAATATTTTTTTAATAATAATTATATTTTATAAGATTTAGTTTTTGAAATATTATTGAAAATATATTATTATATATGCATCAATATAATAGCTAGAAGGATAATTTGGGAAGAAAAAATGCCACATCATTCAAAGTCAAAGTTTTATCATTAAATTCATTAATGAGGGGGTAAGTGTTACATTTGTAACTTTAAGGGGGTAAGTGTTACCAACCCTATACTTTAAGGGTGCAAACTGTATTTAGCCCTATATTCAATTTAGCGAAATATTAAATTATTAAATTAATGATTCAGCACATTGGTGCGGATTCATGAACTGATGAAAGTATAATTTAATCAAGATTATTAATCTATCGAGGTACGAAAGATTATCGATAAAAACCCAGGTCATATATTTCATATGTTAGCCCAATGCAGCGAGTGTAGATAAACCTAATGGATAATATAACTTTAGACCATAATTAATGAGAATATAATTTCACACCAAGTAGTCATAGGCCCAAATAAGAACCATGAATGGGCTATTTTCCTTTATTATGGCCCGAACTTATTTTTATTTATTATTTGACAAAATTAACTTAAGATGAATATTTTAGTTTTACATTTTTGCGAATGATTCAAGCAACAACATATTTAATTAAAATTGTAATGTTATTAATTTTATAAAATTTAACAAAAAATAAGTTATAATGAAAAACATATCTCACTCTGAGCGCCAAGCACCAGAACTTTGTGCATGAAATTGAGTCTTTAATATTTGAATCTGATTTAGCATATATGGCTCAATCACAAATTGATTGTATGGATTAAGCTTGAAGTGAGAAAAAACCAAGTAAGAATAAATTCATAAGCTCCGAGAGATCTGTAAAAATGAGTGCTAAAGAAGGATTTCTTCGATGGTCAGGTCAATTGGAATCGTAGGAAATAATATAAGTGTATTTAGAGAAATATTATAAGAATGTGTGTATTAAGAATACGTAATAGAGAGAGATAGTTGTCATTCCACTTGTGCTCCAAAACTGTATTTATCCTTGTCGAGAAGATGTTGTGGTGGACTCCCGGTTCTATCTTTGGTCAGATCACACGTGGGAGTAGTGTGGCCAGTGTTCTAAAAATCGGCCCCGATTAATCGGTCTCCGAGACGAGGCGGTCCAAAACCTTTACGATTTTAGTATAAAGGTTTAAAAAAATATGTTTTTACCTGTGAGGCGGTTTTAGGCGGTCCGAGGTGGTCCAACCTTTAAGGCGGGTCAAGCTTCGGCGGCAAAAATCGGTTTTTTTTTTTCAAAATAAAAGTTGGAATTTTAATTTAAAAAAATGAGTTTATGCTTTATTTTATTTATGTTAACTGTTATTGTTAAAGAACCTAATGATCTATGCCAATAATGTTGAAGAATAAATTTAAATTCAAAAAATTTGCCTTTTTATTTTTATTTTATAAGTATATTTATGTATTATGATCTTATTATTATTAAATTTTTATTACATGATGGAGATATAACTATGTTTAAATATCTCTTTATATATGTTTTGAGTATTTATAAATAATATCTAGAAATATATTATATTATATTTAAAAAATCGATTTTATTACCGATTAATCACCGCCGCACCGATTAATCGTGAGTCGGTGCCTGACCGCCTCCGACCCGATTACACTTTTTACAACCTTGAGTGCGACTACTACAAGTTGCGCTTGTTTGAGGGCGAGCTACCTTGCTCCCTGCGATCTAGATCAGTTCAAAATGGAGAGAGTTTGCTAGTGTGGTTGCTCATGGTTATGCCATAAGTGGACCCCTCCCCGATCCAGGTCGTGGTGCAGACTTTCCGTCATTGTTTATGACATTGGGCCGAATGTAGTCATATTCGTCGTCTATATCTACCCCATGTGGAGCCAGTGACACGCGTTATGGAGTGTTAGTGGGCAAGGTAAGATTGAGTTTAAATTGCCTGTAAAATTTGTATGGAATTCTTGATATTTATACACTAATTTATTATTTTAATTAAAATTAAGATTCAAATATTTAATTATTTTATGCTATTTTCTATAGATCGATACCCTAATTAGAAAATATTCGAGTGCGCTGCCCCCGAACCGTACAACTTTGTAGAATTCTCACCCCCAACCGAAGAGTCCTGTATAGACAATCACATACATATATGTACATATATACATATAGCTGGAAACTAAATAGGTTAAATTACAAAGTAGTGGTGTTATGGCTTGATTAATTAATTAGTTATATGTAATTAATTACTACTAGATTAGTTAACAATATATCATAATTAATTGATATAGACTTATAATAGCACATATATAATTAAAATGTTGTTACATAAGGCAGCAGGCGTTAACGTTGTCATCATTGAAGAGGTTGCTAACTTTGTCATCCCCACGGTGGGTGGGCGGAAGAGAGCCGTGGCGTTGGGCGGCGTTGTAGCCGTGCCGCCAGTAGTTGTAGCTCTCTTTGTAGTCGGTGGTGGTGTCTTTGAAGTAATTGTTGGCCGAAGTGAAGTAGAGCGGCGGCGTTGGATAAGGCCAGAACTCCGCCCTCTTCCCCGCCCTTCTCACCGCCTTCAACACCTTATTCCGGTCGACGTATCCCATCACCGTCACCTTCTCCATCTCCAACTCTACCTCCACCGAATCCACTCCTATATATATACATATTTCAATTGATTAATACAGTTATCTGTAAAACTAAAATGTTAAATGTCGTTTTGATTTTGAACGTGATTTTGATCATTTTCTAGTGTATTTTTTTTTTTTGCAAAATACAAATTAAATAGAGAAGCTGTAGTCATTTGAGTTACCTTTCTAATACAACTTGAATCAGGCTAGATTGAATGTCGGATGATAAAGTTATATATGAATTAGTTACGTTTTGAATGTTAGAAAACTCAAAACATTAATTAATTATTGGTGATAATATTTAATATCAATTTTCAAATTCGTAATCCATGCTTAGTTATAATAAATCATTTTTGTGTGTACACAACAAATATTATTAGTGAATTATTTGTAAATTTTTGAAGTGCGTAACTTAGGATCCATAATGAAAAAATTACTGAAATGTTAAATGTAGTTTCAATTTTACTGATACTGTTTTGATTTTTTGAACTTGATTTTTGATCATTTTCTAGTCTAATTTATGCAAACACGGTAGTTGTAGTCCTCTGAGTTATCTTTCTGATACAACTTGAATCGTGCTAGATTGAAGGTCAGATATTACATTTTGAATTTTAGAAAACTCAAAACATTATAAAGTTGTGGTCACAGTTCATTGATTCATTCATATCTTTCTAATCAAATATCGAATCTTCGTGATTCGAGTTGGATTAGAAAACTAGCTCAAAGAACTACAAATTCTATGTTTCGAATTTTGCCATATCGAGCCGAAAAAATGGTCAAAATCACGTCTGAAGTCGTAGCAAAGTAAAACATACCTCTAAGTTTGAGAATGGCATCTTTGACAAGTTTTTCACAGCCGGTGCAGCACATCCTCACTTTGAGCTCCACAGTCTGTAAATTAAATTAAAATTAATGTTTTAAAATTCAATAATTAATTAATCTTAATATTTGTAATCTTTCAAGTTGATGCTAATTTATTGTCCCTTCTGATATTAGTACCCTTTTGCACTATGTATTAAGAGTGGACCACCTTTTTAGTAAGCTAATTAATCGGGTTAACGTACAACGTAAAACTTTCCTATATTATCGAAAACTTGCACCAAATTCATTCTTGCTCGTTTATTCGGTAAAACTCGTCGTCTCTATTTTATTTTTTGTTTGTATAAAATCCACTCCCGTCCAATCGTATAATTAACAGATTTAATTATTAACGAAAGTAAGAGTCCGTGCAAAGAAAAATAAAACCGACGGCGATTTTACACAATTATAAAATAAACAAAAGTATAGGATTTGATGTAGGGGTTAATTAATTGTATGTTGTTTGCCTCCAATTTTAGAGATTAGGAAACTAATTAAGCATGACAAGATAGGGGGGCCATGCCATATTCTTTCACATCCACATCTATTATTCAATATATTATATTATACAAATAGAAGTCCTAAGCTTAAGAATGGGGATAAAAGAATCAAAGAAGTTGTTGAAGTTCATACCTAAAATCATATATATATATATATATATATATATATGCATGCAAGTTATAAGTTTTATTGGGAAAAATATAGACATAGGTGTGTGTGTGTGTAATTAGAGTATATGGTAGTATAATACCCAAAGAAAAAAAAAACACGGAGAGAGGTTGAGAAACCGTATGCGTTTAGCTCTTAAGAAAAACATGAAGTTGGAAATCAATAAATAGACGATGATGTTAGATCAACTACCAATTATCTGTACGTGTGTGCGTGTGTGTAAAAGTATTAGTAAACTGGCCTGGAGGGAAAGCGGTCGACTCTTAGGCATGTTAGTAGTAGTTTATGTTTGCGTTTTGGTGCCGTTATATGTGATCGATGTTGTAACCGAAAGAAACCTAGCGAAATAGTCTTTCGAGATGTTAAATTTATAAACTTTGCTGGATATATACATACACATATACATATATAAATGTGAAGAGAGAGAAATGGAGAGAGGATGAAGAAAACTAAAAACCTATCCAAGTTGAAGAAAATATTCCTCAAAAAGGCATCTCTCAACTTAATTCTTATGTTTCAATCTTAGCTTAATTGTCATCATATATTCCACACAAAGTAATTAATTAGCTTTGTTTAATGAAACTATTCCGATCCCTTCCCGATCGTTTTCTTTTTTCGTTTTCCTTTTATATAAATATGATTATTTAGGGTGGTGTGGGGATGTTTGTGTTTCTTGGCATATGGTAATATTCTTTTCCATCATCATCTTATTGCTTATAGCACAAGAACAAAACAAAAAAAAAAAAAAAAAAAAAGAATTACCCTTTTGGAAGGGAATATCTATTTATTAAAAATTAATGGTTGTGGTGTTTGATGAATATATAACAAAATGGCTGCTGACACTGAAATTCTTTTAAGATTCTTGAAAATAGATGAGATTAAGGAATTAAATATGAGTTTATAATGCAACGAAACTAATTCATATTCTCAAAAATATTCTTTTTTCTTTTTCCAATCTGACCATCTTTCACTATCATCATATTGTACCATTTAATCTGCAGTTTAATTTTGTCCATTCAGATATATTCTCACATCTCTGGTTATCAATGTATAACATCATATATATGATATAGATACGTCTTCCGATTTTCCTTAACCGTCGATTTTTTTGATTTTCTGATTTTTTTTTTTTAAATGAAATTCATGGCAAGGAACCTTTCACATGCAAAACCAGGCAAACAGGTCACGTGCTGTGCAGCATGCAGCAAATGCATATATATATATATATATGTACATATGTACATAAATATTCTTTTGTAGCATATTCTTGAAATTAGAGTGCCCCACAGGCTGCTACAGCAGAAAATATATATATATATTTAGCTGAGATGAAATTAAATGGACTAAAAGGCAGCAAAAATTTAGATACCATATTCCCAGCATAATTATTATTTTATTTTATATCAATACTTGCACACTAAGGCAACGCAAATGCAAATCATATATTATAAATTAAAATTTTGGAAAAAAAATTAAAATTTGGGAAAAAAAATGAAATTATCGTAAATGAAAATCGGGCCGTAAAGCAAAATATCCAATAATTGACTATGTATGCTTCCAAAAAATTCGGAAAATCGAAAATTAAAAGAGTGTGTATAGTACTCAAATATTGCAATGCTCAATACTACTAATTTACCGGTTATTACTTATTAATCAAACGACTTTCGATAAATCACTAGACAAATAAAAAATTATAAAAGAGTGTATAGTATACCACCTAATAATAACATTAACACCATAATTTACACATGTCAATTACCATGCAGAGCATCGAAAATTGGGACAGCGCCACATTCCGATAAAAACTAATGACAGGATTATTACCATGAATGCGCCGACAGCGTAATAACTCGAACCTTGACGAACAAACAATGATGTAAATGATGCCGCTTTTGCACTGCCACGTTTCGCAGCATCTGGTACTGGATCACATGTTTTAACAGTCTCCTTATTCTCATTGGGAAAGCTGCCTTCTAACTCCTGAGAATCGGACAAAAGATATCAGGACCAAAGATTTAAGAAAAATAAGACATCTTCCTCATTCAAGATTTCATGAATTATATGTTAGAATCCCAATTAAAGTCCCGAAATCCTAGGATTTTACGATTTTTTTTACCACCCGTTACCTTGTTAAATCCTAGTAGAATCCCGATCCAAGCAAAATCTTCAATATCAGGAGTAAAATGTAAAATCCTTAGATCCTTGAAATCAACGATTTAATTGCGATCTTAATGATTTTACATTTATTTTTTTCATCAAAGCAAGTGAAGCCCAAGTAAAGCCAAGCTATTTTCAGCCCTCCGCTGAACGTTTTATTCCATTTAAGTAACACAATAAATTCTAAAATTTGCGGAGGCGGGACCCTAGCACAAACAAGGAACAACAACGTAACGACCTAATCGAGTAATGAAGAACAACCAATAACTCGTGTTTTTATTTATGTTGAGAATATGTTTATATGTGTTGGAACATACTTCATTTATGTTGGGAGATGTTTTATCCATATCGAGACATATAACATTTGGCATGCAATACAGTTTTTACAAGATATGTTACCGTACTACAATTTTACAATAATCCCGATTTTGACTACTATATCTCACTGACGTTTAATTAAATGGAAATTAAACTGACCTGTGTAATAAGTGGTTCTGATTCTTGTTCTTCGCCCTTGAAATTTGCATAACAGACAGCGATTGGTCGACAATCATACAAAAGACGAAATCTCCTCGGAGCAGTCCCCTGTGCTATCCTGTTCACAATAACTGGTCGAACCCGCGGCCGATGAGTTCGGATCTTGATTCCAGTTTCACTAACAGGGGTAGTATCGTCTTTCACATGATACAAGTGACACAACGTCTGAACTGGTCTGTAGCATGTTCCCCCAACTATATCGATCGATGAATCAACTTCTTTAACCCCATACTGTAAATGGGTTTGACAACTAGATTGCTCAGCGTGTAAGAGATTCCCACATATTTGACCCTGTAGAGAATCAACGAGAATATTACGAACAACAGACAAGAAATGATTCAGACAGAACTACCATAACTGGATCGCCTCAAGGTAAAAGAAAAACACGCTAAATATCTTAAAACAGAAATTTAGCATCTAATCGTTGGAAAGCAGGTGAAGCCAGATCCTCTACAATAACGCATTTAAAAAAGACACGAGATACATACACAACGGATACAAGATATAATTTATCTATGAAGCTACCTCATAGATTGCAGACGTTGTCTGTTCTAAACCACCGGTGGGCCCGGGGACAGAGCTCTTATTTGTGACAGCAGACGTGTCACTGTTACTTGAATCTTCATAAGAGTAATTGCTATCATGGTTTTGAAGGCCTTCCAATAACTCTGACAGCGATGCATCCTGTTCAGATGTTCCATCTTGAAAATTCAATCCGTTTTGTCCATCGCCAAAGTCATCAGCAAATAAATCAGTATAACCGTTTGACTGCATGGCTCCTTCAGACATTAAAGCATCTCTCAACGGCTCGTAAACCTGATTAAATATGCAGAAAACAAACATCTTTGGATTTGAATTCCTTCACTATTTCAAATGGCAGAAGGAAAAAAAAAAAAAAGAGATTTTGTTAAACGAGAGTTGAAATATTCATCTCTAACCTCCATAGCTGTTTCTTCTCCTGATTGATCGACTCCCTCAGATGCACAGGTGTCAGTCAAATCAACCCACCACTTGTTTAAGTCCTCCGGCTCCTCGAGCATTTGCATGCGAACATCCAGCATCGCAGATTCTTGAAACAGATGTGATGATGAAGCATGTTCAACTTCATCGGTTTTCAAATAGTCTAGCTTCTCATCAGCCTTGTCGAATAAGCGACATAGGACATAGTCTCCCTGGAACACGGAGAGAATAATTGGCTTTAAAATAAGTGAAAGCAACTTGAAATGGAGGTTTTAAAACACAAGAGTGCAGAAACTGTGGCACAAAAGTGCAGAAGCTGTGGCACGAAAGTGCAGAAACTGTGGCACAAAAGTGCAGAAACTGTGGCATCATTACAACAACAGTTAGCAAATATTCCTTTTTTACAATCATTTATATTAATTTTAGTCTGGGAATGTGCGCAGTCAACACATATTGCAGTGACAGATGTGTGTGTGTGAGCGCGTGTGTGAGAGAGAGTAACTATTAACCTGTCCAGGGCCAGTGCCATCAAGATCTGGTCCAGTGGCACGATACTCGTGCATAATCCAATTCGTACGTTCACCCTTAGGAGCACGACCCCTGTGAAAAACAAGAGTCTTCTTCATGCCAATTAATTGGGAAGTGGAGCGACCTAAAGATGATGATTTATGAGATTTTATAGTACGATCTTTGCCCGTGGCTTTCCAGTAACCAGCCTCGGTGGCTCGATTAGAGCGATTCCCATTTGGATATTTTCTATCACGAGGACAGAAGAAGAACCATTCCTGGTCACCGGATTTTATCACAGAGAGCGCTACATAAGAACAAAACAAAGATTCATCAAGATTTAGTTTTTGCTTCTCATGCAAAACAACAAAACAAAAAGATGTCCATAATGAAGTTAGAGTTCAGTTTCGGGATTTAAAAATTCATTCCAATTACAAAAGCCCCGGAAATTTCAGAATTTCCGAAAAAAATCGGAAATCGCATAAGTTTTAAAATTTCAAAACTTATGACGAAATTTTCTGAAAATTTCATAATTTTTCAAAATAAACAACATCCACGTCGATAAATGTAAAACTAATAACTACTAAACTTCAGTTCAAAAAATATAAATATAAATAAACCACATCATAACATCCAATAAAACTTCTAAGTTCTAACAACAATTCAATATGTCAAAATCCTAAAACAACACTTAAATCAAATTACTGTTTCAAAAAAAAAAAACTTAAAATAAAGTATTATATAATATATATTATTTATAGGTGCATTTTTTGGGAAAAAATCAGATTTTTTCGGAAATTTGGTGCAAGGGGAATAGAATATCTCTTTTATACATAAATATCTTGTTAGAAAAAGGAAGTTATGTACTAAATGGTAACTTGTCACAAAATTTACTAATCAATAAAATTTGGTCATGGGTCTTTAGAGAACATTTCACCAATCATTTCATATGTTAATTGCAATATATGTTAGTCTTATACTAGAGGAAAGGTGCAAACTTAAGTCTTGGTACTTGCACTACTTAGTCTGTGTTTCAGAACATGTCTACATAACAATTTTGTTCTCCATGCAAACAAATATTGTTCATCAATAAAAAATTATTGTTCTGTTAAATAAAAGGTATATTCTGTATGTATGATTAACTTTAGGTGCGTAGAGGGGTCCAACAACGACGACTGCATGTGCCATTTAATGATCTCTCGAACTCATTTAAAAAGCCCGACGGTCTTAATTCGTATTCTTTTCTATCACAAACACTACCTCCGGTATCAATCCGTTAAAAATTAACATAAATATAATAATTGCAAGTATTTTAAGATGTAATTGAAAGATTAACAAAAAACAACTTTGAAAATGAAATAATAAATACAAGTAACAAAAGTTATTTTGTTAACAAAAAAGTCAGAAACTAGAAACGACCAAGGGCCGGTTCACCTCGAACCCAATCACTGGTTTGTGTTTAACGGTTGTTGAACCATAAACGTAACAGTAACCGTAACCGTTCATAACCCCTAGGGATTTTGAAACTCGTGAACATCGAGTAACAAGTAAATGGTCATGATTAAGTGGATATACCAGAACAATGGCACAAAAGTTACTGTTCCGGTCCCATTCCGCCCGATATATTGGGGGTCCCAGCGAACAATCTTTGTACTAGATCTTCTTTTTATGAATTAAAAAGGACAGCATGGAAATTCATATTTTTTTTCAAAACAATTACTATAACGTCAATTCTACTGGCGCTTACGGAATTTAACTTGTATGAATTAGAACGGCGTCTTCTGAATTTGAATCCATATCACTGTATGCTTTACGATATGCTGTTGAAAGCGCAAGCATATCATGCATGTATCGTTCCAATTCGTTTTAACAACGATTAACTACTCATCGAGATCCATTTTTTTTCCTACAACAGTCTTCAGATCTAGTAAAACTACGATGACAATGCAACATTTGATAAATAAAAAAATTAAAAGAAAAATCGAGGCTTCGAAATTGGGCAAAAATTGCAAGTAATTATTTGATGATTAAAAGGTGATGAGGTTTTCCAAATGAAATCTTCTTTCTATCAACTTCTGAGAAATGGAGTTTTGTGGAATATATTAATTTACATATATATATATATACACATGCATACATATATACGCAGAGAAAAACACAGAGATAGATGAATTGATGATGAAGAAGGGCGGGCATACATACCAGGAAGATCCCATGGCTCCCATTTACAGACATCAACCTCGGGGATGACGACGTCGACGTCGGAGTGACGGCCGTTAATCTTCAGCCTCAAATAATGGTTCACAAGCTCCTCGTCGGTCGGCCGGAATCTGAAACCCTTGGGCAAACTCTCCAATTTCATCGTGTTCCGCCGGCATGTACCCATCCACCACCGTCAACCAACAAAAAATTCCCCCAATTCGTTCGCCGTACGGAAATCAGCCAAATTCGAATTGCAAAACTTAAAGGAGAGAAAAAAGTGAGGGTAGAGAAACTTCTCGAAATCCACTCCGCCGCTCACCGCTTTCCACTTTTTCTCCAGTCGGTTGCTTTTTTTTTCTTTTTTTTCTTTTTCTGCACGTGGTTGTGGATTTTAATTTATAGCTCGGAAATGCCAAACGCCGCCACGCGCGGCGAGTGCAGATTAGGATCATCCCAAACTGGAGATTAGTGATGTAATTACTGTAATCTTCCATTAATATTGAGGTTGGCCAGAGAGAACAATTTCGAATGGAATTTCTCTCTTTTATCTGAGAGTTTAATTATCGAAATTGGCAGAATCTATAAAAACATAGAAAAGAAAATTTGTTTAGTAAAAAGCTTAACATTTATGGTATGGTTCGCCGGAACGTCGCGGTCCGTTGTCGTCGATACTGCTGTTCCGTCGGGTGGTTCGCGATCCGAACGAATAAATTTTAATTAAAATGCTAAATTAATTAATATTTATTTCGAATATGTTTTTAATACCACATTACAATACAATAATTGCAAAGTACTATTACAATTTATTTGGATTAATATTATGAAATTACATGCAATATTAATGCACGTATAATGTTGAGTTGGTTTAAAGTTCTCAAGATTTTATCTTTGAAAATTATTGGGCGATTGAGAATCAAATTGTCCGTATTGAGGCTCATTTGATGCATGAGATGATGATAGTACCCCCAAATCCTCAAAATTCGAAATCCACTATTGCCGGAAAATGCATAGTTGGGATCTTTATATATCGCGCTCTGCTTCTTGTAGATAAAGGCTCACATTATATGTTATGATCGGATCGTAGTAATCATCAAAATCACAACGTATGCCACTAGTATTGCCAGAACATCCATATTCGTGATCATGTTGTCCAACATCACTTGCACCATCAGGCAATGGATATCGGTATCTACCTTGGGAAGCAAATGAACTTTTTTGGTAATTATATCCTTTATCTTAATAGCTTGAATTATCATCAGTCAATCCATAACCGTATTGAGGCTACCTTCATCCTAAGCTCATACCTTGCATATGGTCATCCACATTCGGATATAGACATTTCATGAAGGTTCGAGTGAAGAGCATCGGCACTAGAATAATCTTGTAAGCCCGCTAAATACCACGTTGTTCTTCAATTCCTTGACGATATCCATGATTTGCGTCTTGAGTGCCATAAAAATTATCCATTCAGTGGGCCCAAGACGCCATATTGCATGCAATCATTGAAGATAAACATAGGGGTGCATGCTATTATTCCTTGTTTTTTTACTAAACTGATCCTCTTTCAGATTTTTTTGCCTTCTGCTCCGACCGTTTCAGCTATGACATGATCGTTTTATGGTCCCGTCTCACTCGTCCTGCCGTATCTCGATGTTCTGGCGTGTCGCAGTGTAAAAATTATTGTAATTGGGATTCAGAAAAGGAGGGCACTGTTACCATTCTATTCCGCAGACGTTCTAGCGAACCCTGTGTATAATAATATAATTCTAAAAAAAAAAGTATAACAACATTAATACATAAATATATATCCTTTTACAGTTGATACATAAAAGATGGAGCCTACGTAGCACGTAAACTTTAATTCATTAACGTATGCGCGTCTTGGATACGAAAACTTGAGGACACTTGTTGGAAACTTTATGGGCTATTTTGTAATTTCTGAAAGTTAGAAACAAGTTTGAATAGGAAAATTTTAAATATTTTTGTTATTCCCTAATTATTTACATGATTTGATGGTCAATTGCAAATTGATAGTTGATAAAATAATATTTATTTTGAATATGTTTGTATCGAAATATAGAAAAATAAATTATATATAAATAAAAACTTAGCTCCATCACAAAAACAAAGATAATGTGAAGTTTTCAAAAGGAACAATACCTCATTCAATTTACAGAAAATGCCCATCTAGCAAGATCACAGGTCGTAAAATTACTATTTCTAGAAACAAATTTAAACTTCTATTTTGGCGAAAGCGACACATAACGAATGTTAACTTTGGCCGTCCAATGAGCTTTCGAAGAATGGCCGTTAATGAACATGACCGCATTAAGGCAATCGACTTCAAAGATGACATGGCGAACTTTACCTTAATAGCAAAAAAATCAGCAACCGAAGGGCTTGATACAGTATCGTTTCATTGTGTACGCAAAGATAATTGACCTGCTTTAAGAGCTTCTGTTGATGAGCATTGGTTATTGATACTCTCTTTTTTTTTTACCCTAATGGTAGATTTTCTTTATCAACATGTATTAAAGACTAAAATACCCCTCGGAATTTAAGATATTCCAATTTCATCGATTTAACCGTAATTTCACTAATTGTTCAATTTTGACCCATAAATCCAATTCTAAAGTCAAACTAAATCAGAATGAGTCTTATGTTATAAAGGGAAGAAAAACAGTATGCTCACTATGTTCTTAGTGACAACCTTAAAAAAGTAAACAATATCACATTTCACAAACTGCAAATTTACAGATTTAGTACATCCTTTTAGGGAGAAGGCTTGAATTCTAGGATTTAAATGACATATATATTTCCTAGTAACATTCATTTTGAATCCAGAAATTTAAAAAAAATAATAATAACAAAAAAAATATAATTAGGACCAATTTACACAAGAAATGTCTCACTCGTTACGCATCGATAAAAAAATATTCACAGGTTTCAACTTACAAAGCAGGATGGTATCCGATATTGGCATTCGTTCCTACCCTTTGTACAGCTCTTCTTACATTCCATTCTTGACAAAACTCTAGGCCAAGCCTAAGAGCTGTTCCAAGTCCTAGCACAACAATTACTCCTGCCAAAAAAATAGCTTCGGTTTTATTACGACGAGGCACATTGAACTTCCGAGTCTATTAAAATTCAAACCTATTGTGTAAACAATAAATAAATAAAAAAATTACCAATAATAATGTTCACGGGGAGGGCCGAAACACCAAGGGTTACTGAAATCAGCACGTCCAACAAAAGACCCCCGATGAGAATTGAAAATGCCACCCAAAGAGGACTAAAACAACGCTGTTACAAATTAATGAATCAGTATTTAATTTGGTAATGGTTTTCTAACCAAGTTTTGTTAGAAGGAATTACGGCTTCTTTACCCTTTCACGTTCTTGAGCTCTAAAGGCTGGATCAACCCTCCAAACCCAGTAACTTGCCTGTCACACATAAAAAGTCGAATCGAATGCTCATTTAGCACAAACTTAGAACTTTTATCCTAATAAGGTTTTAAGCAATAGAGGCGAAATATTCATGTTCTTGAGTTTTCCATATCATAAGCTAAAGTATCCGATTAAATAGTGCCAAAACTTGCCTGGGGATCGGGGACTGCTACATTTGTAGCTATTTGCCTACATAAGAAATGTGAAGAGGCTCGTTATTATCCTGCGTGGATTAAGCTGAAATTATTCAGTAAAAAAGAAATCGGGCACTTAACTGGCATATCTCACATTTATTTGAGCCTCGACTATTAAACCATTTCATTATGCACGAATGATGTGCTTTTGCAAGACCACCTCGACATTGACATCCAAGATTGATCAAGACTTCTTCATTTTCTTCTTGGCATACCCTGCACAAGAGAAGTAGCATGGTAATCCCTTAAGAAGGTGTTCAACTTTACTCATCGGTATTTTCGAATGCCTATTGACGGCGGAAATAAAAATACACTGTTTCAGATAAAATACATCAAGTTACAATAAATTAAAAAATGAAGTTAAAATGAACTTGGTGAAAAAACACAAATAAATTATCTCAACTTTGCCCATGTGGGGAGATATACAAGGAAAGGGGAGACTGAATTTGAAGGCCAATACAAGTGTTTTGATAGACTCTGACCAAATTTGACCAGGAGAAAAAATCTTGAGTATGTTTTATGATATTTATTACATAGAAAATCCCAATGTGTTCCATCCGGTCATCAAAATTCTAATGCTCGACCTAGTTTATCAATTGGATTTCCAAAATCGAAGTAAGTGACTTTCCAAAATACATGCGTGAAGTCGTGATTGACAACTAATAAGATCTTAAAAGGTGCGTGGGTTACCTTGATGAAAAAAACTTTTTGAAATCTTGTTTTTGAAGCTTACTGGCTCTTTTCCAACAGCTCTTTGAACAGCTTATAGGATGTACTAACAAAAAAATAGGGTTTGGCAGATACCCTCTTAAGACTACTGCACCATCTACCAATACAAGAAAGAAATAAGTCTCGTGTAAAAAGCAAATGCGACGGATAAAGCTTCATGTCTGATATTTGGGACCTAAAACGCTCTCCTCTTTTTCCTATTCTTGTCTTCTACTTATAGCTCTACAGACCAAGGTCCTTCCTTAAAGCTGAATGAATTTGAGTTCACTGAATTTCACACAAATCCTATTGTTACGACAAACCAAAGCCACATCACAAAGTTCGGGCTGCCAACCATCCCCTGTATCCATCAGGTCAGGTCAGTTCATCAATCTGGTAAAAGTGAAATACTGAAATAGACATTCAATAATGCGGTTCCCCAAGTCCTCTCTCAGAGGTGTTTTGTACATATATTATATTCCCCAGTGGTAGGTCGGTAAAGTTCAAAACATGTACTGATTTAAGAATCATACAATCACGACGTGTGTCTTCTGCGTATCTCCTTTTACAGAATTTTAATTCCAGTGGCAATCAAAGAGTACACAAACAAAAGTATCTTCGACGTTTCTCAAAAGTATTAAATACACGCACTTGATCATCGTTTACTTTATCATTTGTGTTTGCACAATATGTCATTTTGAATCCCTTGTAAAGTACTCTGGAGAGGACACTTAAAGAATCGATGCTATATATACTAGGTGTTGCATGGAGAGTGGAATGCAGGATTATTACAAAACTCGGAATAAATATCGACATAAAAACATAGAATTAACTTGTCCTCGTGGATGCACGAACATTGCTAAAATGTTGATTAAGTCTTAGCATGACAGTATTGAAACATAAAGACACAATTCTTGAAAGTAAACACTGCACTCTTCAGACGAAAAGTTGTAAACAAAGAATTCTCGAAATTTACTCTTCGTCAACAAATACCCTTTCGTTCTCCTCACACCATTGCGAAAACTGAACCTAGTTACAAACCTATGTACTCCTCTCAACAATTTAATCACAAATTGTCATGCCTTGCAAATCGGTAACTGCAGAAAAATATGAACCATAGCATTTACAGAAAACCAAGCCCTCAAAATAAATCTCTTATTTGTGCATATCTTTTTCTAATTTTATCAACCTAATATCATACCAAATCCGCAGAAGCTATTTCCAGACATCCGGTCAGAAATTTTCAGCAACAAAGACGAATCACAGAAAAAAAAATACAACATAAAAAAAATTAAAAAAAATAAAAAATAAATCCTATTAGCGCAAGTCGGGGAAAAGGGGATATACCTGCATTCATCCTGAGAAGTCGCGAGTTGCGGCTCACTCTTGGAGCAGTCCACAACCACTTCAACAATTCTGTCAACGGATTGACCTACGGCCGCATTCTCCGCCAACACGCCGCCGCCGCCGTCGTCCGCCGCTCTCTCGCCTACCTGATTTTCGATATCAACATCGGAGAATTCACCAACCGTAGCAGCAGCACCGCCATTCCGCATCTACTTGAGCTTTGAAATTGACCGAGAATCAGCGCAGAAACTAGTTGAACGTTGATTGAATTCGCCCTAGGTAATGGAGAACTGAGAGCTTTATAGATTGAATTTTTGGAAGGAAATTGAAAAAGGGAGGAGGAGAGAGAAAGTAGGTAAAATCGAAGTAGATGAGAGTTTGTTGTAGGAATTTACATGCCACAGTCACTCACACAGTCGGGAAGAAAAGCATCTCTGGAGATTCCTTTTTGTTCTCTATCAATTTTAAGATTAACTTAGTATTATATATTCATTTAATTTATTTATTATAACAATTAATAATAAAATATATTACATAATTCATAATTGTGATAAAATTTAATAGTGATATTTACATCATAGTAACAACATTATTTATATATCTGATAATACAAACCCTATGGTAAAAATATATATATATATATAAAATATGAAATTGATTGTTAAATAAATGAAGTAATAATAAAATAAAATTTATATATTTTTGTTCAAAAAAAAGATGTTACTAACAAATAAAATGGATTAATAAAGAAAGTGCAAAACTATTGAGATAAGAAAGAATTAGAAAAATAGTGGAGGAAAAAAAAAGAAATTTACTAGATATGCTGATTGGTGCTTCAGAAGATCCATTCAGAGACCTACTGAACTTCGTATATCCCGATTTGTTGAGTAACATGTATGATCCAGATTATTTTCAAAGGAAGGAAATTCTTGCACCAACTAATGAATGCGTCGAGTCTGTGAACGATCACTTATATCTCTCATTCCAGGTGAGGAGAAGTTGTACATGAGCTCAAATAGTATGTATAGGGACGAGCAAACAACGGAAGATAATGCAGAAATCTATTCGACTGAATTCCTCAACACAATAAGATGCTCGGGAGTTTCTTCACATGTCTTGAAGTTCAAGGTCGGTGCACCAGTTATGCTAATAAGAAACATCGATCAAGCTAGAGAATTGTACAACGGGACCAAACTTCAAATTATTAGAACCGACATTCACGTTCTGAATTGCAAAATTCTATCCGGTAAAAATATCGGTCACATGGTGTTCATTCATTGGATGACTTTAATACTATCTAACTCCAGACTGCCAATTAAATTTCAGAGAAGATAATTTCTGTTGATTGTTTCTTTTGCAATGACGATCAATAAAAGCCAAGGCCAAACTCTTTCGCATGTTGATTTGTATCTTCCTAGGCCTGTCTTCACACATGGTCGACTATATGTTGCACTTTCCAGAGTTAAGAGCAGAGGTGGCATTAAGATATTCATCAAGTGGAATTCGGGTGAACTCACCAATGTTACTAGAAATATCGTATACAAGGAAGTAGTCATCGAATTTGAAGGTAGAAAATATTTTCATATTTATCACTTTTTCGTGTAACATGCCCTGATTTTTATTTTTTTAACACCTTATCTTTAGCAGGTCTATCTTCCCTATATTTTCCCCCGTGCGATGTTGTTTTCAGTTATGTCCCTAGGATACACAATTCAAATCTTATTATCTTTAAGATTTATGTTTGTCGATATACTAATATTTAATATTATTCTTATATTGTAACTATGAACAACATGATACTCATAACATATTTTTAATATTGTTGGTCGATGAAGTTTTGTATTTAAATTCAATGAGCGTAATAATTGATATATGCATAAATTTGTTTTACAGACATGAATTTTCAGTTGAAAATATGCCGCCCCGTGCATCGCACGGGTGAATACTAGTTATTTATATATCTGATAATACAAACCCTATGGTAAAAATATATATATATATATAAAATATGAAATTGATTGTTAAATAAATGAAGTAATAATAAAATAAAATTTATATATTTTTGTTCAAAAAAAAGATGTTACTAACAAATAAAATGGATTAATAAAGAAAGTGCAAAACTATTGAGATAAGAAAGAATTAGAAAAATAGTGGAGGAAAAAAAAAGAAATTTACTAGAGATAAAATTAAAATTAAAATAACTACAAAAATAACATTAGGATTACTCTAGGGTTGCAAGCGTTTATTCATTATATATATAAGTATTATCTAATAAAAATATTAAATGTAAACAACATTTAATAACAAAAGATATTACAAATAATTTTGAAAATATATTATGGTTTTTTGTTTCTCTTCTCATAATCCATCTTTTAGTGCTTGCGAGTATAATTTTTGTTTCTTTCGTTTTCTCGTAAGTTGTTTTGCAACGGATTTTCCGAGATCGAGCTTATCTTAATTGTTTATAAGCTCACCAGCTTTTTTTATGTTTTATCCTTATTATCAATATAATTAATATATATTTAATAACAAAAAATATATAAATAATTAATAAACTACAATTTAATTATATTTTTTTTTGGTAAAATTTAATTATAAATTTATAATAATAATATCCTAATAATAGTGATAAAAATAAAAACTTAAAAAACAATGGGGTGGAACAGCGAGATGAGAAAGAGAGAGAAAAAGATCCAATTTTAGGGTTGGGAATGAGCCGAGTCGAAATATCTCGAATGAGGTCCAAATGAAAGTGTTTATTAGAGTCTACGTTTAAGATCAAATGATAAAAAAAGCCTCACAAGTCACCGAGTGGGCTGTGTTGTTTAATTTGGGTTGAATGTATTGGGCCACTTCTTAAATTCTTGATTAATTCAGTTTGGACTCAAAATCCAACAAATCTCCACCTTGAACCAAAAATGGATAATCGAGATATTATTTTTTTTCCCTTTTATATATGGGTTTGTAATTGTGAAGAAAACAAAAGTCTATTACTCAGAATCATGCATTTCACACATAAAACAACATGTACGGTGCAGTCACAAAGACAACATAGCACTACATAGTTGCTAAGTGCCGCATTTCTACAAGATTTTTAAACAATTGAATTCCAGATCGACTATAATAAAAGACTACTATATATTTACTCAGAAATCCAATTTCAGAAATTTAATCTTTCAATCAAATTGCTTCTTTCAAAGCTTCAGTAACAGCAATATACACATAGTCAGTTATAGATAAGTAATAATATTCTGCAATGGAAATTTCCAACTTGTGCAAGAACCATATAGACTAAACACATAAGAGTGCACATATCATCAAAATCATAATTACAAAACTCAGTATCATTGTCAGTTCCAAGAGCCTTTATTTTCTTACATCTTTAATTCACAATTTTTGTTTTCCATACTTTAAACTTTTCAAAAACGTAATACTTTTATCGTTGAGTAGTCATCAATCACAAAAAGAAAATATCTTTAGTTTTTTTTTTTGTTCTTTTAATGGGTGGAGAGGGGTGATAGATACAATATAAAATGTTGTAAAGAAAATTTTGTACTCATATTAATATGTATGTACATTTGTGTCGGTTGAATTATAGATATGAATATTAATTCCAAGATGAAGAACCGACACTTGAACAAATAATAAATGGTTGTTGGAAAATCACAAATCATAATATATATATCAAGAGTCCATGCAATATTTTAGTCAAATACATCACCTACACGAGTGAGCCATTTTGGAATAAGCCGTCAATTTCTCTATAATGAGAACATAATTATATTCCATGCATGGGACCTCGATTTTCATGGCGGTGGTTTCTTCACGTTTTTTCTATTTTTCTTTTTTCAAATTGGAATGAAAATTATTCAAATATGTCATGTTATGTTAGTATATGTAATCTTATTTTAACAAAATTTATATGCAATTTGAAGGATAAAATAGTAATTTCACATTTGGTCGCCTCTTATAAAATTAATCTCCGACTGTGAAGGAGGCTATTAATTTAATTTTTTTTTCCAAATAATGATGTTTTTAATGAACGAATTTTAACATTATTTGTAGTGTGTTTTAGTAAGTACGGATCTCGTCAACTGAACATTTTATTAGCTACTACTCTTTAGAGGGTGTTTGGCTAAGCTTATAAGATGTTAAAAGGAGCTTATAAGATGTTTTAGAGCTTATAAGCTCTTCCAAAGTGTTTGGTATTTAAAAAAAAATATCTTAATGTTTTTTTAAATAAGCTGTTGGAGATCAAATAAGATCTTTTTAAAAAAGTACATCTACCCCACCTTTTTATTTAAGATCTTATAATGAGTAAAAAAAAAAGAAATAAACTCATTATCCAAACATTCTAAAAATTAATCATAAAAATAAGATGTAACAGCTTATCAACTCTTAAAACATCTTATTAGACGTAAGAACTTATCAGCTGTGTAAAATAAGCTTAGCCAAAGACCCTCTTACTCTTTAGTCAATACTCATTTTTGGCTATTGCGCATGTATTAAGAAAAATAATAAATGTGTATAGACTCGAAAAAAATATTAATAAAACATTACAGAAATTCCTCTCATTAATTATTTCACCGTTAATTTTGCTAAAATTGAGAAAAACACGATAAACATTTCAATCGAATTCTAAAGTGACAGACGACTATTTTAAAACAAAACAAAACAATCTCCAAAACGACAAATAAAACGAGAAGAAAAGAGTAATAGTAGTAACCGAACGGGGCCTACTAAATATTTTTTCCATTTAATTCTTTTTCTTTTTTTCTTTTTAGTAGTGTGATTGGAATGGGACCGTACATCTTTCTTGTTATAGCTAAATTGCGTTTTTAAATAACATTCCTCTTGGAGTACCTCTTTTAAAACCCATTTTTTCCAATCTGTTTTTCATTTCAAAGTGATTTACAGCTAAGCAGTAAGCAATTGCGATGGGTCTGGTGAAATTTCTCAGAGTCAAATTCCGGCGAAAACGACATTCCGCCGCCGACGATAAGATCTCCGCCGCCGCCGCCGTCGATACCACCACCACGAATTGCAAGCACGATGATCGGACTCAACGAATAGTAAATAGGCTGTCTTGGGATCAGATTCAGAGATTAATTACCATTGATTCGTCTCCGATTATCGGATATGGAGGATTCAGCACTGTTTATCTCGCCGGTCGATTCCAGGATTTTTCCACCACCGCCGCCGCCGCCGTTAAGATACAGAACTGCACCAGCCACCGGTTCCGCCAGGCGTACAAGATGGAACTGGAAATCCTGCTTCGCCTCCACCATCGATATATCGTCAAACTCATCGCTTATTGCGATCATCCAGGTACAGTAGAACAATTAATTTCAATCGAATCATTCAATTTTGTTTTTGATTTTTTTTTAATTATTTTTAATAATGTTGGATTTGAATAATTTGCAGAGGAAGGGGCATTGGTATTGGAATACGCACCCAACGGAAATCTGCAGCAGAGGCTCCATTCATCAAACACCTTACTCGCGTGGAGGCGGCGCGTGGCCATAGCATTCCAATTAGCTCAGGCGATCTGCTACCTCCACGACGGCTGCTCCCCGCACATCGTCCACGGCGACGTGAAATCGTCGAACGTGCTGCTCGACGAGAATCTCGACTGCAAGCTCTGCGATTTCGGATCGGCGAAGGTAGGGTTTTCGTCGGCGATCGATCCGCCGCCGCCGGCGGCGGATTCGAACGCGCGGCGGCCGTGGAGGTCGAATCGGACGGCGGTGGTGGGGTCGCCGGGGTACACGGATCCGGCGTACCTGAGGACGGGGCTCGCTTCGAAGAAGAACGACGTGTACGGATTCGGGGTGGTGGTTCTGGAACTGATAACTGGGGTTGAGGCTTTCAGCGCGGCGAGAGGGGAGAGGTTGACGGCGAGGGCGGAGCCGATGCTGAGAGACGCGGGGAAGGTGGCGGAGATGGTGGATCCGCGGCTCGCCGGCGGAGAGATCGACTTGGGAGAAGCTAGAGCGATGGCGGCGCTGTCGGCGAGATGCCTCTCCGATGCCCCCGGCGTTAGGCCCTCTGCATCTGAAATCTTGACCGTTATGAGAAACACGATTTACCATTTATGATTGTTGCTAATTTAGATTTTAGAACATCAAATTTTGAATTTTGGGGAAAATAGAGAGGCAATTGAAAATATTTTTTTTCAAAAAAGAAAAAAAGATTTATTTATTTTATATTGTATACAACTACCGTCGGATTTTTTTTTATTTACCGAATTACCCCGTAAATCGATTGTTTAACGAACTCCAACGGAATTTTTATATGGAGAATAGCAATGATAGATTATCGTATCGTACCGAATTTTTTCAGTACAAAATAATAGTAATTTCCCTATCGTAACAAAATATTATTAAAAAATAAAATGAATAGAATTATATTTATTTAATTAATCTTTACATAAAGAGTTTATGTAATAATTGCTTATTATATAAACTAATATTATTTATAATTTATTGGTGTGATGTGTTCATTAATTTTGATTTAATTGAATTTTTATATTATTATTTATTTTAGAAATAAGGTGTGTTAATAACCTACATTGAGAGTATTTATATTAACTACTAGTTTTTTTTCTATATTTAAAACATTTTTATGGCTAGAATTTGAAGAAATATTCTTGAAATTTTTCCAAATACTTGACTAACATAAATTGATAATAACTACCGAATTTTTTGTCTACTGGTAGGGCAATAATAATGGCTTTTGCCATAGTCTTTTTATTTTATTTTTATTTATTTATTTAGTCAAAGCCAATTCATATTACTTAAGTCTTCCATCCAAATTTTAATATGAAATGAAATAGTCTAAAATTTGTTACATTTTTTTTTCTTCCTACTATCTACAAATTCCAAATTGATATTTAATTTCTCATTGCAATATTAGTTTATTTTACATCTAGGTAGATCTTTATTATTTATTCACACACAAACACACATACATGTTGGTATGTGTCGAATGAACGATAACAATCTGAGTCGTGTATACAAAAGGAAAAAGAAAAATACATGAATCCAAAATCGTGCTTTAGAAGCACACACCATTTCACAAGCAACCTTTTGCTTCTTCTCCTAAAGTGTAAACCAAACTACACACACATTCTTGCATTGTTAAGTAAGAAAGGAACACTTTCTCTAATAGTAACCCTTTCCTCCCCCTACTTTAAAATCCAACTCAATTTCTTACTACCTCGTACCTAATTAAAATAAAATAAAATAAATACTTCCCTCCACCAAACATGGCATCTCTCAATGATGGCGAGCACCACAAGCAAAAGAGTCTCGACCAAGAGGTGAGAGAAATGATCTCGACTCTCACCAACCGCCTCGGCAGCATCCAACGCTCCCACCCCAAATCCTCGTCAGCATCGGGGGGCTCGGGCCCCCACGATGACGAGGACGACGACGGCGACAGAGGGGTCCGCATCATCACCCTGGCGGGGACCAACCTAGGGGCCACCATGCGCGGGGGCGAAACGGACGAGAACGGTACCGGGCCGGGCCAGCAAGGCCCGGCCCGGCCCGAGCAAGAGGAGGAGGACCTTGCCACATATGTGAACAGCAACTTCCAAGCCATCAACAATTCTATCATGTTCGGCGGGACCTACACCACGAACGACCCCGGCGTCCATTTGGACATCTCGGATTACTACCACCACCGGCAAAAGGATGATGATGATGTCATCAACAAAACTAATGGAAAGAAGGTGAGGAAGAACAACTACAACAAGCGGGGAGGGTCGATTAGCAACAAAAGCGACGACCGTTTGACCGAACGTTCGGACAAGAGTACGAGTGATGACGAAAAGAAGCCCTAAATCATGAATCCATATATCAACCTATATGAATAAGTGCTTATTAAGCTGGTTTTTTTTTTTTTTTTTTAATTTCTTATATATCTATATATATGTGTGTGCATGTTGTACCTTAATTTGGTGTGAATTTGATACTAGTTGCAATAATCTATGGTAATTGAGTTTTCTTGCTTGTATTGAAATATAATCAAAAATACTCATAACATATATTAATGTGAAGATAAGATTCCTTTTTAGCCTCGTTTGATTATCAATATAAGATTAATCAAATCTTATTAGCATTCGATTGTGTGATTGGATTATCGGAGATCCAATCCACAAGATAACTAGACATCATTTTTGTTTCCAAAAAATTGCGGGCCAATCGACCTGAAAAATTATTGAACTATCTGAATATTAAATAAGGTCTAATTATTTAATTAATCATAACTAATCGTACGACCCAAACGAAACGTTGGTTAAAGCCGGTTCCGGTTCAACCGATATTTTAAAATTGGCCGTAATTTATACGGATCTCGTAGAACAAGTATTGGCTAAAGCCGGTTCCGGTTCAACCGATATTTTTACGAGTTGAAACTCTTCTTCTAATTGGTCCTTCTTCTCTTGAGGAATTTCCTGGAGTTGTTCTTTGTCTTGCTTTTGTTGCATTTCTATATCTTTCCCCCATAGCAGAATGTACAATCCAAAGATAACAATAACTGATCCTAATAAACTGCAACACATGCCAAAAAAAAAAAAGAATAAATAAATACGTTCGATAGTATATAAAAAAAAAAAAAAAGCAAAAAATTCAATAGTGACCTTCCGAGATGAAGTTGCTCATGTAAAACCGGAACATCGAACATTGCCGCAAGTATCTGGACAAGAGGGCTGAATGCTGCAGTGAAGACCGGTCCTCGTTTCTTCACACACCACGACATTCCCACAAAGCACAATCCCGATCCCACAATCCCCTGCATCACGTACGTAAATGACGTCTCATTTTCTATTTGCATGTACTAATAATTAAACCAAAAAAAATCGGAAATCAGAATGAAATTTTTTATTTCCAAATCGTAATTTTTTTTTTTTATCATAATCGGCGAAATTCGGAAATTTCATTTTTTTGCTCACATATACAATGCAAAATGCATAATAAATATTGATATTATAAGTGCAATTTTTGGAACTTTCAGAATTCGGAATGAAAAACATTGTTCCAAAAAATATACTTACTGCATAGAGAACGACAAAAATGTCGGATTTCCTCTTCAAAATCCAGATCGAAAGCTCCCGATCAATGGAGGAGCTCAAAATGGCGGACTGTATAGCACTAAAGATGGCCATGATAGCGGTGCTAGAGTATTGGCACGGATATTTTTTCCCGATATTCGATTGAATCAGAAACCACGAAGACCAGCACAACGTTCCCGCAAATAGAGCCACCGAACCAATAACCCATCTTTGATCTCCTTCAACATGCTCAACGCGTGGGCCCGCGGATCGAGCAACGCTGCTCTCTGGGCCCGGAAAGTGAAACATAGGCACCCCTTTGTAAAAGGTTAGCAAGATTGCACCTCCAAGGCACACTAGTGCACCTACCACTTTGGCTCTCCCGCTACCGTATTTCACGTTTACCGTCTCTAAACTTCACAATCGAGGAATAACGATAATTAATTAGTCGGACAATTAAAAATTCTAAGTTTTGAAGAAAAGTAATGTTGCAGTGGCGGAGCCAGAATTTTATCTTTGCTGGGCAAAAATAGGCCCCAAAAAATAATAAAATCCCTATATTAAAAAGATTTTTGAGCAGTGATGGGGGCCACGGCCCCCAATGACTGTATGCCGGCTCCGCCACTAAAATGCAGCATAATAAGGTGAAATTTAAAACATGGGGATATATAGATACCGAAATGGTAGAGCCATTAGAAATGTGAAGACGGGGACCATGTTGAGGAAGGCGCATGAGAAAGTTGCGGAAGTGTACTCTATGCCGAGAAGGAAGAGATATTGTGTTACGGATGCCCTACAAAAAAATGAAAAAAATAAAATAAATAGCGTCCCACGAGTTCAAAAACTTCAATAGTTATAAAGAAATTAAATGTGCATCCGAAACTATATTTCGTTGGTCGCTCAAACCATACCCGAGAATCGCACTCACGAAGAGGTGACACAATAGGCTCAATGTGAGCTTCGGCCTATTTCCCCTGCAAGTACACGAACTTCATCAATTTATCAAGAAAAGTACATATACATATATATTTAGAGAGAGAGAGAGAGAGAGAGAGAGAGAGAGAGAGAGAGAGAGAGAGAGAGAGAGAGAGAGAGGAGAACGACCTTTCTAAAAAGAACGCTAACGGGGATAAAAAGAGTGCGGAAATCGACTGGCGATAAGTAATGAAGACCAAACGGTCGACCCCATCGTTGACGATCTTCTTGAGAAGTATATTGCTAATGGCAAATGCCATATCAATAGCTATCATAGCTATAACAGGGTACCACTTAGCAAAGCTCTTCATCTTAGATATATCATATATTTGTTATATACAAGACATCCTATATATATACATACAACACTACCTTCTATATATATATATATATATACATACATAGTCTTGTGTAACTAGTTCAATGCATATTCTCTTCTTTTTTCAACAAATAAAATCAAGAATGTTTTTTTTTTTTTTTAAATAATTTCATTGACCACTAATACTTTTCTCCTAAGCATCTCCTTTGTTCCTTGATCCCTTTTCTTTTTTCTTTTCAAAAAAAATATTTATCACGTGGGTTTAATATCATAATAATAAAAACATAATAAATAATTACAGAAATAATAATAACAATAATCTTAGGGCTAGTGTTAGCATCTACGAGTGGGGATGAAGGATAAATGGTTCACACGTACAGTCGAAGCATCCAATTCTCGTTTGAAATGATCGATAAAATATATAATCGGCATCTCATTTGTTTTTACAGTGCAGGTTGAGAACAACATGTCAAATCTTTATCTTCAACCTCACATTATATTCATTAATCCTCATGCCACTAGGTTTTTCTTTATAGCTAGGATATGATTATTAATTAATATTGTTTACGCCACTTTTTTAATTACTAGTTAATTAAGTATAAAGTGTTTTTATTATGTTAATTAATGAAAGCATCTGATATATATATATATATCATAAGTCAGCTGCAATGGAGATTGGAGCATATGTTATTATATATAGTTCATCAAGTTGGCAAATAAAGGTCTGTAAAAGCAGCTTAAACGAATCGAAAATTCGTTTTTTTGTTTTTAAGTATCTATGTTTATATTATATATCATGTGCTAAATAAATAAAGAAAAAGAAAACAGAGGAAGTGGCATTCAAAAAGACTACGCGAGAAAATATGAAGTTATGTTTGTTTCGATTTTTGACTATTTTTCGTTTCGTAGTTTTGGCAGCAGAATCGAGCCCGCTCGAGACCAGAGTGGACTGAGTTCCATCCTCAAATTTTGATTAAAAAAAGGAAAAAAAAAAGAAGAACATATTGTTATAACTTTAGTTCTTTCAAGCCTAATATTGATATCCTAAGCAAGTATTTATGAGTGGAAATCGAAACGGAATTTCTTAATTCTGGAGATGTTTTTCACTCAAATTTCATAATTTCCAATTTTTGTTTCTTTGTTTTTTTGAATGGAAAGAATAATATATGTTATTGGAAATTTTAATTTCCGATCCAATTTAATTTCAGGAAACAATCTCGAGTATTCCAAAATATAAATAAAATATCATATAATATTAAGATAATATTATAAATATATATATTCATCGTGTATATATCTCACTACGGCTATCTTTGACAGAATTAAGAATTAAGCGTTGAACACTGAATGTTGAATACAACAGTGATTATTGAATGTTTAAGTTTGTTTGATAACGTTAAAAAAATATAGTATCTAAATAATGCAATTTGATTATTTTAACCCTCATAATTGTTGAACATATATTTATTTACTAATTGAATTATCAATAATACCTAAATAAAACAGTTAACTACATACCTTTCAATTTAGGGGCTCTTTGATATAACCCCTCAATACTTCTTTTACTAGGGAAATGCCCAAACTATTTTACACCATTTGGTAAAAACTCACTCTAAATTTTAGCCACCCATTTTCCCATTTATGTCCCTCCACCTTACACACTACCACCCATGACCCATCACCCGTGTCTTTATCTTTTTTTTTTTTAATAATAATAATAATAATAATAATAATAATAATAATAATAATAATAATAATAATAATAATAATAATAATAATAATAATAATAATAATAATTATTATTATTATTATTATTATTATTATTATTATTATTATTATTATTATTATTATTATTATTATTATTTAATTTTTTTTTAATTTTTTTCGTTTTTTTAACTTTTTTTCTCTATCATGTATGTTAATCGACTATGAAGCATATTAAATCGACTATGATGAACTATAGTCGATTAAGGAACCGACAACTAAAAATAACAAATCACAACTACAAAAATGCAAACTCAACTATATTTTACAAAAACAAACAATATACAAACATTATAATTGATTTATACAATTGGAATAAATAAATAAAAAACAAAAATAAAAATAAAAAATTGGAGTCAATAAAGCATATTAATCGACTATGTTGTGAAACATAGTCGATTAAGAATCTGCTACTAAAAATAACAAATCACAACTGCAAAAAAATGCAAAATAAACTATATATTACAAATACAAAAAATATTACAAACATTACAAATTGTTTATACAATTGGAATCAATAAACAAAAAAAAAAAAAAAAAAGAGTCGATCAACTTTAATCGACTGCCAGAGCGCAGTCGATTAGCTTAATCGACTATGAACATGTACATAGTCGATTAACGTTTCAACCTGCGCGAAATTCTCTATATGCGCCGTCCTCCGCCCGATCCACTAACCCTAAATCTGTCTCCCCATCGTCACCACACCGCCGCTACAACACACCATCACCACCTTACTTTGATATTATGACGATTTTTTTTATTACAAATAAATAAATAAAATCACAACTCGCACCACCAACCAAAGCAGAACCATCACCCATTAAAATCCGATTCCGGCGATAAATTGGCAATTTTACCTCTTTTCGCCGCCGATGTAGCAATCGTGGCATTTGAATTCAGAATCACTATCAAAATCAATTATAATGTTTGATGGGTGCTTCCTCTTCTTTCTTTCTCCATCTTCCGGCGACGGCGGCGGCAGCGACGGAGAAGATTGCCGGAGAAAACAAAGAGAAAAAAAAAAAGGAAAACAAAGAAGAGAAAACAGAGACAAGAGAAAAAAGCTAGAAACGGAAAAACGGCCGAATGAAAAGTTAAATATAAGATTAGGGTTTTGAAAAAGTATAATAGACAACTAAGGGTACTTTTGGAAATTATGAAAATATTACATGGGTGGAATATTAGCTAAGGGGGTTTTCTTTAATTATTTTTTGAAGGGAGTGTTTCCTTAACTCATTTTCCTAGATGAGAAGGTTCTTGCTAATTATCCCTTCAATTTATTAGATTATATTTATTTAGACAAAAATAAAAGCTATAAATCTAAATTCTATAATTCTAACAAATATATTAAAACAAAATCAACATAATCTAAAAATTTCACTAAAAAACCCTAATCGATAAAAGAAGTGAATTTTTTTTTTAATATCAAACGTAGCCTAAATCTTGTGAATAAATAATACTCCCTCCGTTCCAATTTAAATGACGTTTTGGGTTGTTTCACACATATTAAGAAAATCAATAAATGTGTATCGATTATAGTAAAAAGCATAGGAAAATACTAATATATCCTTGATATTAATTGTTTTACAACTAACTAATTAGGAGTTATAAAGGGTAAAATTGAAAATAATGCAATTAATGATGCATTGAAAATCTAAAATGACAAATAATTTGGGACAAGAAAAACTCTCTAAAAAGACATATAATATGGGACAGAGGGAGTATACAAATGTTCGATTACAAAATGATTTTTTTTCTAATAAATTTTGAAGATTGGAATATTTCCAAAAAAATTATGAAAATCCCTCAATGTAATATAGTTACCGTCCATAAATATTTGTTTTAAATTGAAGAATATATAACCTTATTGCAAGTCCTTTTCCTTGAACTTTTGGCAAAAACTTTAGACAAATTTTCCCAATTATGTCTCCATTTGTCCAGTAATTATTCCCATTTAAGATAAAAAGGATGATTAATTGAGATGCCATAAGTGGTAGAACATTTATTATCAACAACTTTTTGTGTCTTATATGAGTAAGAGCATCTACCATCGGTCTTTATATCGTCATTTTTTAAAATCAAACTTAGGTGTTTTTAACAACTTTACAACCGTAATTATATATCTAAAATAATGGCGATTTAGTTTCAGCCACTCATGGTGGTCAACCTCCATATCACTATATACATAAATCTTATTTTTACCATCTATTTTTCATCTCCAATCCTTCCACCATTTTTCTATTTTTGATCAAATTCTATTTGGCTATATGCAAGACTAATTCCACTTGTGCAAGATCAAATTAAAAATTTTAATGTATAAATACTATACTACCCTTACTTGATAAAAAAGTAGAAAATTCCAAATGTGCAATACCAAAAACTCAAAAAAAAAAAAAAAAAAAAACCCTATCACAAAACCACAAGACCAACTCTCATCTTCTCCATCAAAACCTTTCTCCTTCCTCATCTACAAACCCACAAAACCTAAACATTCAAAATCATCAAAACTCAACAAATCTTACAAAGATGGTAAGTATGGGGTCAGAAAACATCAGAATAGAAGAATCTACGGTGGAAAAACCCAAGAAAATATGCATTTATGTGTTTTTTTAGCTAGAATATCGTTTTTCCAAAAAAAATTCCCGCGCAGACGCAGTCGACATGTACATGTCGAATTTTATAGGCAAAAATCGACATTGAGATGTCGATTTTTTTAGTACAAAATCGACACCTTAGTGTCGAAATTTAATTGTTAGCAAAGTAGTCCAAATATACTAAATTTCAACATTAAGGTGTCGAATTTATGGACATATATTCGACACCTTAATATCGAAATTTAGTTGTTTCATATTTAAAAAAAAAAAAAAAATCCCGCGCACACACAGTGGACATGTACA